>NW_028274813.1:62677500-62977500 GCF_037043125.1 Eumetopias jubatus
AAATTTACTTGGGTAAAAAACTTTCTGCAAGACAATATGCTCAGTCAACTCTCACCATGTCTGCCTTTTCTTTTCCTCCATCAATTCAACTTGAGAAATAAAGAAGCTGATGCCACTGTGTACAATTAGTACAGAGAATTGTAATCGTTTATAAGAGAAATGTAGGCATCAAAGCCGGGGACAAGGGTAATCTATTTTTCATGAAAGGAAATATCAGGGGACTCTAGAGAGAAGTAAACACCAAGGAAATGAAGAGTCTAGTGGTACTGTATTTACGTCACCAGATGTTTAAACGACGCAGGAGCGGGGAGGGGACGGTTGGCCCCCCATTAGGAGAAAGGTACCAGATCCAGAGTTAAAAATGAGTCAGAACTATTCCTACCTGGTTAATAAGCTGAGACACAGTCCAAGGAACCACCCCCTAGTGGTAACCACAGTAACACTGAGGGGCCAGTGGTGTTGGAGGACAGAATTGGTCGGGGCGGGGCGGGGGGGGGAATCTGTGCCTCCTTTGGCAGATATGCTAAGTGGAAAAGCCCTCTGGACAGCTGTGTGAGGAGATGGACTAGCATCTAAACACTTGCAGCCTGATGATCAAGTGAGCGACAACGTGGTTTTTTTTCCAATTTGCCTAGATGTAAAGCGACGGACGAAGGCATAAACATTACAGCAAGGAAATGTGCCTTCTTAGGAATAATGGGCCTTGCTTGCCGACTGCAGGGAGGGCCAAGAAAGGTCCACAGCAGCTCATATCTTCGTGCTCAGTGGTCACAGAGCAGATGAGGAAAGTTCAGAGAGAGTGAGTGGTAAGATTTGTCAGGAAAAGCTGCCAACCTCACACTTTGGGAGATGTCGTTTTGAAGGGACTTTCCAGAGGGTTTCTTTCTCCTTGTTACTAAAGAAATAGACCTCTAATTTAGAAAATTTAGAAACTCTAATAAATTATAAAGATGACACCAAAAATCGCTTGTTATGCTCTGCCCGGAGAGAACCACGAGTAACCTTTTGGTGCATTCCTTTCCAGGAATTCTCTCTACATACAACCGTTTATTTACAAAATTTGGCTGCTTCGTGTTTGAGTATTTGTACAACTAGATTTTCAACTCCTAGAGACCTGGAGCTTTGTTTTTCCATGATATTCCTCTGATAATACTGATCTCAATGTCTCTGGGGTAGTTTTGTTCTACTTGGTAGGTCCCTGCTACTGCTCATTGAATAAATGAATGAGTGATAGTCTGCCCTTGATTAGAAGATTAATTTTTCATGATCAATTTACACATAAAATATTATGTTTGGAATCAATGGAGTTATAAATATTTTTATAAGCTTGCTTTCTCTTGGGGACTATTTCCTAAATTTAAGAATTTTGAGTTTTAATGATTAAAAATGAACACTTTAAACACGTTTTGAGATATTCCTTAAACTGTGTCAATAGATGAACAAAAAATATAGCAAATGTCAGAACATACTGTGGAGAGGATCACTGCACAGCTTTTGAATACAACTTCTAGGAAAATATCACAGGCCACTTGCCTGATAGGGAACCATGTGATTTACATTTAGCGTCTACTAAATCTGGTTTGCCTGAGACAGGTTCAATTGATACTATTTTCCCTGGGGAGCAGGGATGGGGCATCAAACAAGAGTCATGTTTGTACACATTACAGTGGTAATTTGAGAATATAATAAGCAGTGAGAGAACACAGTGGAAGGAACAGAGAACCAGGGATGGCGACACCTCTGCCTCAGTTTACATTTTGCCACTAAATTCAAGGGAGCTTAGGGCCCATGGGTGGCTCAGTCAGTTAAGCATCTGCCTTTGGCTCAGGTCATGATCCCAGGGCCCTGGGATCAAGTCCCACATTGGGCTCTCTGCTCAATAGCGAGTTTGCCTCTCCCTCTGTGATCTCTCTCGCTCTCAAATAAATAAATAAAACCTTTGAAATAAATAAATAAATTCAAGGGAGCTTGGTCAAGTCAGTACCAATTCTACTTTTAAAAATGCCTACTTTGCAGCTGTTTTTGAAGATCAGGTAAGAGAGCAGATTTTAAAAGGATAATTATTGACACGAGAAGCTTTATATTCTTGCTCCAACACTGGTCTGGTGGTGGAAGGGTATGTTCTAGCCAGGCCATTTCGTTTGGGGACAGCTGAACACTTGACCCTCAGCTACCTGAACTCGGAAAGAAAAGGTCGTATTCTTGAAAGGAATCGAGAGGAGAATATATAATTTCTGATCCTTAAATCTGCCATCATTGTCTTTAGCGTGATCTCTGTCCCAAGAGCCATGTTATATAAACTAGTAAACAAGTCCTTCAAGTTTCGAGAAAAGCTAAGTAAATGATAACTTTCTTTTTCATTAAAAAAATCGGCAATTCTTTGCAGAGTATCTCACACTTGGCAGTATCAATGATCATGAATATAAAGCAGAGCTGATAGTTTTTAAAAGTAGCACAACTTCTTGATATTTTATATTTCTCTCCAACATACATTTCTTGATACTGGCCAGGATGATGAGGAGTATGCACATTTATCCGCCTTTGCTGATTTCTTAATGCATTGGGCTTTTTCTCTTATACTATTTGCTGCAGAGGGGAAATGGGCTCAAAGGGGTCTACCTTAAACCTAGAGTGGTAATAGTCACCAATGTTTCAAAAAGCCTCACTCTAAGGTGGTTTTCCCTAAAAAGTGGTTGTAGGGAATTGTGCCCTGGGAAGGCTTTGGCGTATTAACCTTTGTGATGTATTACATTAGATGGGCCTTGGACACAGGTCTGAGTAGAACAAAACCAAGGTTAAATGGTACGGGGCCTTTTCTAAGTCAAATAACTTCTAAGGAATTTATCAAATATAACTTCTACACTGTCATTGGAGAAGTGAAAAATAATACTAGAAGTCATTGTATTCCCTGCTCGAGATTTAGGACAGTTACATTACTTTAAAATATATCTGTGTTCATGGCTGTCAGAAGAAATCCTAACAAAATCCACACATTTGCCACATCCATTACCACTGTAAAGAATTGCTTTGAAATGCTTGCTCTAACAGTTACACAGCTTCAACTTCCTCATCTGAGGCTGGACGCTTCTCGTTCTGGGCTCAAAGTCTCCACCCGAGGAGCCACGCCATGGTGAGGCTCCTGCCAACCGCAGGGGTCTCCCTTGCAATGAAAAACAACAGTAGTTAACGTCTGTTGAGCACTGAGGGTTTACCATGCTTTGCATGTAGACAACATGTAGCGTCTAATCAAAATTTAATCCACTGGACGGGACCACGTGGCTGGTAATACGATTCTCCATTTTACTGATGAGGAGAGAGATGTTAAGAGCCTTAGCCAATGTCACATAGACAGTAAGTAAAAGAACGGGGTTCAAATCCAGCTTGTTGCAGACTCTAGAGTACCCTGCCTGTCCTCACATGTTCACAGTCAGTCAGCATGGTTTGGGAGAAGCAAGTGGAGAACTGGCAGCCCATTAGATCGGTTTGACCAGGAGCATAAAATAATTGTAATTGTCTTTAATACTAATACAAAAATAAAAACTTCCAAAATGTGTACTATAAAAAGAGCATTTTTATTAGACTGAATGCATAGAGTCACTAGGGTTTGTTATGCAAAAGCATCCAATACTCTTCACTACACATTCTTCGAGAGAGGCCCCATCACCGACACAGAATCCAAACTATCAAAACTTAAGTCCCCTTAATCTCTGGTCCTTCCTTTTATAAAGTCTAGGTTTTAAAGCATCCCCCTTCCAAAAACTCACAGTGTGGGGGAATGTCTTTGCAGGAGACACATGCATGAGAAAAAACTGGGGTAGAGCCCAGTTCCTTGGTGGAGTTCTGCATCTTACAAAACGTGGCAGAAGGAAGGGTTTTACAACCATCACGCTTTTAGCACAACCCCTAGATTCCTGAATGTTTTCTTCGTGCTTTGCAATCATTCTACTTAAAAAATATACGGTAATAATGACATGATCATCTTGTTTTGTGCTTAATAATGAGACAGATAAAAACCGTAGCTACTCATGAGTGCAAAAGTGAAAAAGAAAAACGGCAAACAAAAAAGGTAAGTCATTTGTTGTAAGAACCTACAAATAAATTAAACCTTGCCTAAGATGTATTGATTTTATGTGGCCTCGCCTTTAGAATAATGTCAAGGGTTCCTGACAATCCATTACATTCAATGGGCAAAATCTCCTTATAATTTTTTTTTCTGTTTCCTGAACGATGTATAATCTATTTTTTCCTTGATGAAAAAGCAATGCTTTATAAGCTTGAAAATTCTTTAAAGTAGTGAACAAAGCTGACACTTTCTATGTGGAAAACTTTCTTCTGATCACTTCTTCAAAATCAAAGATGGAGAAAAATTAGTTGTATTACTGACTCTACAAATGATGTGCCAAATCTAAGCCCATGTATACTTTCAAAATATACCAACTTGGTCCAGCAAACTGGAAATGATTATTGGGTCATCTTTATTATCAAGTTAGAGATGGCATGCTAGAGTGAGTTCTTTGCATTTTTTTTTTACTAGAGATTTCAGTAGTGAAGAAGAAAACTTAAAAAATTATAGATTCCTAACTGATTTTCAGTGAAAAAGATGCACTTCTCAGTATCTTAAGATCATTATTGGGAACTCATTCTTTACTGCAAATACTAGAAGTGACTCCAAAGAACGTATTTTACAAACAGTGTATTCACCATCGTAGATGCGTTTCTAAAGCCTAAGATTATTTTTACCATGAAAAAATAAAATGCCTCTGTCTACACTGATGCTGAAGGAAAACAAAGATAGATGTAACAGTTGTAGTAGAAGAACAAACAGGCCAATCCTTTTAATCTTTAAACGTGCAATGACTTCGGGTGTGTATGTGTGTGTGTGTGTGTGTGTGTGTGTATGTGTTTGTGTGTGTGTATGTATATGTATGTGTGTGTGTGTGTGTGTCTATGTGTGTACTCATGGTGCTATCCATGCATGTTCTCCTCCTGCTGATAGTCTAGTAGCAGGAGGGAAATGAAGATGCTGGAAATCTCCTAACTGACAAGATTTTCATTTCTAGTGTTTAATAGTGGTGTGTGATTTTGAAATTGGCAGTTGAGGGGTCTGGTGTGCCAGGCAATGGGATTCTGGAATTTCACAGTTGTGTGGCTCTGCGGAGGGCTGCCTGGCTGGTGAGAGTTTAGGAGCCCTGCATCAGGTAGCTAGGCCTGGTTAAAATGTCTTACATTTTCTGGTCTCTTGGTGGTGGCCACCTGAGTCTCAAGATTTAAGCTAGACTTCCTTAGAAACTCTCCCAGGCTACCAAATGCCATTGAACTTAGTGACCAGATGATAGGGGAACGGTGGCTTCGAAAAGGTCCTCACAATACCATGGGCAAGTAACTTGGGCAACAGGAAACTCCAGCTCGAGGAATGAAGCCCAAGCCCTAGGAAACCCTTCATCCTGGCAAGAAAACTATAGTCATACAAAATTGCTTCTCTGTATTCAGAGAAATCCAGAGACTTGAGGTGGGCAAATACTGCAGATGAATGAGTGAGCCTCTAATGCTGAAACGGAGCAAAGGGTCCTTCATAAATGTATTCATTCACCCAGTCTATAAACATCCAGGGACCGTCTGTTATGGGCAGACACCGTGTGGGGCGGTGGGATCAAAAATAAGTGGGGTCCCATTGTGTTCCCAGACGAGACAGATACATGGAAACTGAGTCACAGTGCAGTGTGGGACACGCCATGGAGGGATGTAGGTGCGGGAGAATTAAGGTAGAGGGGAAGTCTCACAGAGAAGATGGGTCTTTAAGGATCATTGAGAGAGATTCTCCAAGCTGAGTGCATGAGGCGGGCAGGGGATACAAGTGGTCAGAGCGACAGAGGGGCCCAGAGGCCAGACAAGTGAAGAACATGAAGACTTTAGGAGGATACAGTGACAGTTCAATGGCTCATATAAGATATTAAATTTGGGCTATGTCTGATATTAGGTGATGCTGGTGCTAGCGAACAATGTGAGAAAAGATTTGATTAAACTTCTAAATTGGGGCCGAGAGACCTTGGGGCAGGAGAAACTGTTTAGGAGGTCCCTGAAGGTCCCAGCCGAGATGGCTCCGTAGCCTCTGTGTCTCCTGCCTCTGCCCTTCCCTGGCTCTTTCTCGTGGGTCTTTTACATCTTGAAGAGATACCTCTCCTCCAGTCTAAAATGCCCTGGTCTTTCTCCCCTTCATTCCCCCCTTTTCCTTCCCAGCTTAGCTTGTTGAAAAAGTGAGCTCCTTATCTCCACTTCCTCACACCCCACTCCATAACAACCCTCTGTAAACTGCCTCCGTGTGGCCCCCTCGGAAAATGCCCTAGCCAAATCTCCAAAAGTTAGTTGTCGGCTCCGATGGACGTTATCACAGGCCTCTTCCTACCTGGCCTCTACAGCATTTAACATTACTGACCATTCATCCTCAAGATACTCCCCTCTCTTTGAAATGGTACCACATCCCCTTCTGCTGCTTCTCCTACCCCTCTGTCCACAGTTTTACAAATTTGGCATGGGCTCCCCCTTTCTTCACCAGCCCTATAACTCTCCTCATGCTGCACTTTCCTTAACCTAGTCTTGAATCTACATCAGAGTCACCTCGATGGCTGGGTCCCAACCCCAGAAATTCTGAGGCAACAGGTCTGGGGCGGGGCCCAAGAATCTGCATTTAGCAGAACAAGTTCCAGGTGACGCTGCTGGTCTGGGGTCACATTCTGAGATCTGCAGCCTTGAACAATCTTTTCTCTGGCCATGGCTCCAGCTACCAACCACACTGATGATCTACTACCACCATGGGCATTACCATTCACCACCTCAGACTTGGATATATCCCCTTTTCACATTTCTATCACAATATCCCCCAGGCCTCGGAAGCTTAATGTGTCCAAAATACAGTGAATTAAATCTCTCTTGCTCTTCCCTTTGCACACCCCCAAATCTCCTCCTCCTGTGTTTACTGTCTTAGAGAAAGGCACCTCTCCCCCAATTTAGCCTCCACATGCCACAAATCCCGAGGAATTACTCTTTCCAAATTCTCTGGTTCACATGCTGCCCCCCACCCCTGTGCCCACGGTCACTGCCCATTGCCTGGGCCCTCACAGGACTCCTCATATCCAGACACACCAACGTACCCCCAGCAAATGCGTTCCTTTTGCCTGGATTCCCTCCTTAGGTTTAGTTACCCCCTACCATCCATAACCAGTGCCCTTATCATGCACACTTTTTATGTGCACTGTCTTAGCTTGGGCTGCTATATCCACCATACACTGGGGGTGACTTTCATGACAAATATTTATTTCTTACAGCTCTGGGATCGAGATGCCAGCAGATTCAGTGGCTGATGAGACCCGGCCTGCAGATGGCTGCCTTCTTGCTGTATTCTCACCTACTGGAGAGAGAGATCAGCTCTCTCCTGTCTCTGTCATCTTTTTTTTTTTCCTCTGTCTCTTCTTATAAAGGCACTAATCCCATTCATGAGAGCACTACTCTCATATGCGAAATACCTCCGGAAGGCCTTACCTCTAAATATATCACATTGGGATTAGGCTTCTGCACCTGAATTTGGGGGTAGGGGTCACTAACACTCAGTATGTGGTATGCTCTATTCTCATTTTGGAAACACCATGCATTTAATTTTAGTAGCACCAGTGCCTACTAATGTGCAAGGCACCCTGGCTGGACCAATATTTTGTTGTTTTGACCTGAATTAAGGGGTTCTGAAATCTGGAGCATTGTTATATCCTCAAACTTTTCTGGCAACTGAAGGGACTGTAGCTTACATACTTTTCTCTCTGCATGAGCTCGATTATGTTACTATCAGACAGTTCTAGGTGCTCTATATTCTAGTAACAGAGATGATTGGCATTGGCCTCCTTTGAAATAAATTTGAATTTAAAACAAGAAGGTAAATATTCTTTAGTAAGTTTGAGCTGCAGAGACAGAATGAAGGAGATTTGGGCTCCAGGTCTGACTTGACTACAAGCTGCCCAATTCCATGGACTCAAAATCTTTCCCTACAAAAGGAGATGCTTGACTTACCTAGGTCATCTCTCTCGGGCAGTTTTCAGCCTGTTAGTTCAGTATATGAACAGTAATTTCAACCCTTACCAATGAAGTACTTTCCAGTAGGAGTTAATAAAAGAAGATGCTTTCCTTCTATATGGATGCATGAAGAGTTAAGAAGAAATGAAGAAACGTGGAGATGAGGGGCTGTAGAGGTTAAGGCAGAGACCCTTGTGCCTTAGGAACTGGACTTGGATCCTTGATCCTGGAGAAGCCAGAAGGCCCAGACCATAGACTGCAGAAATGATGGCAAAAGGAGATCCAGTTGTGGGGATGAATCACCAGTCATTCACAGATAGAACAGTTCGCTGAGGTGAGCCCGATGTGAGGCATAATGCAGTTTCCTATACGTATGTTTAGGATTTTAGCAATTCAAATTTTGACACAGTATCCTCTGAGTGTCTCTTAATTCTTTTGGTTCTAATATCTTACATATTACATTGAAAAAAATTATAGTCTGAAGACCACCTGCCTCAAAACGGTTAGAGTATCAGAGTACATATTCCCAGGCCCCAATCTTAAATCACACACTCTCTAGGTGATTCTTATGAATCTTAAACTTTGAGAGCCACTGCTAAGTGAAAAGGACCCGCTCAGGTATGGCTCAGGGTGACAAGCCGAAATTCCCAAGGACTTGGTCAATACCTAGAAGGCTACCATCTGGTTCTTGAACCAGGCATTACCCTTGCTTGCATCTACACAGTTACACAGATACCATCTTTTTTTTTCAAGATTTTATTTATTTTAGAGAGAGAGTGCAGAGAGAGGATAGAGTGTGTGTGCATGTGTGCACAAGAAGGCGAGGTGTAGAGGGGCAGGGGCGGAAGAGGGAAAGAAACCCAAGTGGACTCCAAGCTGAGCCCGGAGCCTGAGGTGGGACTTGACCCCACGACCCTGAGATCATAACTCAAGCCCAAATGAAGAGTTGGTAGCTCAACTGACTGAGCCACCCAGGTGCCCCCACAGATGCCATCTTTAATGGAAGTTGCAAGACTAACTAGACTTCTAGTATTTTAAAACCTAGTTTCACTGTGAAATCATCGTAAGAGAAGATCTATGCCAAGGTCTAAAATAATTAGATTCACTGTTGCTGGCTGGGGTAGCAGAGGATTCAGAACCCCAGAAAGACCCCTTTGATACATCACATGCAAATGAAGGGGCAATTAATTCTTTCCTTGAAACCATCCAAACTCAAATGCATCCTGTTGAACTCTCCCTTAGCCTGATACCACAACCATGAAATCCAAAGGCAGTGGAGGCAAGGGTTGCCATAATATGCAATACAATAAATATATCAATTGAAGACCAACATTAAAAGAGTTATTTGCTAATGGGCACCATGCCAGGGTTACTCAGGCAATGCTGCCAGCAGAATTCCTAAGCTGAGTTCACAAGAAACAGATCGATGCACCTCCAAAGAGAGTCTATATCAATCTCCATTTCATTCATTAGCTCCCACTTCGAGCTGGTTGGCTGCTAGTTAACTCTTTAATGTGGGAGAAACTGTCAGTGTAAAGGCCACTGGGACACGTGCTCTTCCCAGCTGTACTTGACCTGTCAATATTTCTTGCAGCAGGCTGTTTAAACTGGTCCGGCTAATGGCAAAATGGAGACCTATGGGGTTTTGAAGGCTTTCATAGCTTTAGAATGGCTTACCATCCAATAGCAAACATTAGTAAATTCATCCCATTGCTATATTTCTGCCTGTGCCTTACTATCCAGGTGCACAGAAAGTGGGATAAAATTATTTTCCATCGTTCTCTTCTTGAACTCAAAGGTATTTTAGACTACACATTATGTAAATGCGGGCCCCACTACAGTGAGATACTATCACACCAAGGACTCTGCTGAGTGGAGATCATTAGTTTGTGATTCAGCTCTAAAGAAGCTCCAAACAATGAGGGAAGCAAAGCAGCACTTTCTATAAAGTTAGGATTCAGTTTCAATTTGTATTGGTCCAGGGACAACTTTATTGTTGCACAGTGGAAGAACCTGGATGCTCAGGGGTACGCTCGGGTGCATGAACTATTTCAAGCCCTTCTGAAAATGTAAATAAGAGCCCTAAAACATAAAGGCATAATTACCAAAACAAAGAACAGTCTCAGACCACCAGGAATAGCTGGCTTCGCTTCTTTTCTTTCTACAAATATTGAATTTACTAATTTCCCTTGCCTTACTGTTGAATAAAATCAATTTTCTCAGTAGAGCTGATCTCTGCTTTGTTTGAGGTTAGATGTGAAGTTGATATGCATCCTTAGATATACTGTTGGAGAGAAAGCCTTGAATATTTAACCCTACGTCACAGCAAGCCCTCCCTTCCCCATCCTGTGGAGCGTTCATTGATTCATTATTTGACAATCAGGATTCTCCATAGGTTAATTGACATGTTTGGAATTCATGGCAAGAAAATCTGTGCATTATTTTAAAACTGCTGTCAAATTGTTTGTAGATACGGTTTGATAACAACACCTGTTTTTTCCTCTCTTGGCCAATACAATCCATTGAGAATCCTGGCTTAAAAAATTTCCCTGCAGAATTGTCAAACATATGTATTTGTATTTCATTACTTGGGTAATAGCTGATTTGCCAAGTTCATTTACTACTAGTTGCTTCTCAAACATCTCAGTGGGATAATTAAGGAATACTAAGAACTGAAACTGTACTAAGTTAGGAGGGGGCTGGAGCCATTGCCCAAATCCCAGTCCTGATTAAGCTGCTGTCCAGAATTAAATATTCAATAACTGAAATGCTCTTTTCTTCCTTTACTCCGAGCAACGTATCATCAAGAAGACAGAGAGCTAGCTACTCCCCAAGTTGTGCAAAAGAGACCCGCCCCTCCCCCTCAAATGATCTATACCAATCAGATAAAAATCCTGCAGACTTTCAAGGGAAAGGTTATTTAAACTCAAAATCGGTAATGGTCTAAATGGTGCCTTCTCTCCATGGACATATACAACGTGGGGAGAGAAGATAAACAGTATCTCCAGGACTATGTCCTGGAAGAGAGTAAAGAAAGGCCAGGCATAGTTCAAGGTTATGGCTGAACACAACAGCACTGATGAGAATCTGGACAGCTAATACTCTCTCTTGAGAAACTGTGAATGTGGAGGATTCTGGAGAAGAATGTTGAAGTATGATAGCATTAGAGTTTAAATGTTCTCAAAGAATCTTGCTGGCTCATTGCACAAAGAAAAGAGAGATATTTTAATCATGAGCTATCTATCATCACTTGAATTTGAATGTTGTTTGAAGCCACAAGCTACTGACTCCCATGATGTAGGTTTTCAGGTCTATTGCTGGAACAAAAAAGGTATGAAAACTGAAAAAAAAAAAAAAAAAAAAAACAACAACACCCAAAACCAACAAAATAAAACCCGAAACAAATGGCTATGGACCTGACAGAGAAAAGATATTATGTCTGAGATGCTGTCTCTTTTAAATTGTGGACAAGGAGAAATAAGAACAATTGAATGGTGAGTTTCTCAGAAAATCTTCCCTCTGGAGAAAATGGGAATATACGAGACTAGAGAGAATGTGTTTAAAAATAAACTACCGAGGAGTACAGGCCCCACTGCTATCATAAGACAAATGCATCCAGTTCTTCAGTCCATAAGTTTTCCAAGTTCATATACACATTATTGGGAAGGATACCTAGGGATCCAAAACCAAGTTGTGTTTCACGTGCAGGCACCAAAGTAGGAGATTTTTCAGAAAGAGTGTGATGTGAAAGGGGAATTCTGATGATGACCCTCTCATTTGTTTCTCATTTCTCCTGTTTTGATATATATTTCCTTTTGACATAGAGCTGATAGACCCAAGGGGCCCTTAATAACTCCTTAGAGAGACGTACATGGTTTCCCATCAACTATGCATTGGGTGTTCATGAGGGAGGTATTATTGATTTTCCAAAAGTGAAAAAGTTACCTGAGTACTGACATGATCTGTTTTATCCTATTTCATTACATGAGAAAATTGTATAGTTTTTGACTCTCTCAATGCCCAGGAGCCTAGGCTTAAGGAGGGGAAACAGTTCAGACCCTTCAAATAAAATAAAAGTAAGACAGAGGAGTTGGAGAGCTTCTCCCGTCACATTTCTACAATTTCCGGCTTTCGAGCCACCACTTACAAGCCACATCTTGACATAATCTTTAGGCTTAAGCATGCGGAACAGTGGACCAACCAGCTTAATAAAAAGACAAAGATGATATGCAACTAATGGACAGGGCATCGCAACTAGGTGTTAACACATCATTCATTGAACTAAATGCTCTTTCAAACTCTGCAGCAGAAACAATTAAAGTACTGACGGCAGTCTTAAGTTGCTTCAAGTTGTCTAGCGCAATTGATCCACAATTATCTTTGTACTCCCTGAAGCCCCCGAATGCTACCTTCTTCATTGACTTTAAATTTCCTTCACAGTTCTCCAACCTGTGTTCTGGCATACTGAATATCTGACAAACTGAATATCCATGGGAGAGGGCCATTTTGATAGATCTAGGAATCCTAAATATCCTATTAAAAATCTGAGCTGTATGCCCCTTGAATGCTTATAACCAGCTCTTCATGACAAATACAACATCTTATCGAAAACTGAAAGATGAGGGTTAAATTTTAAGGCAAAAACGGCAACATGCTGTTTTTCCATTAGTTCCATACCATGACTTGTAACAGAAATTCTGTGATGTGGGATTCATGGCAAAGAGGCAAATTCTCTTTCCAAAGTTTGAACTTTAAGATCATCCACGTCGAGCATGGTCAAGGAATTGTGTTTACCATTTTTGTATCCTTGGACCAGGACCGTAAAGGCAACAAAACAAAACGAAAACAAACAAACCAAAAAAACACTCTTGATGAAATGTCCTCCTGAGCGTTCACTCACACCATCTCGTTGTTTGGACATCTCGTTGCTATGAAGGTAACTATGAAGTGGCTGATTCATCAGAACCGCTGTGAACATCTTACGGAACACAACCAGACGTGCTTTGTTTCCAAAGGAAACAAGGGAATGAGAAAGAATTTTTTCTGGAACGCAGGCGTGGATGTGTCCATTAACACCATCTTACATAAACTAATATCTTTCTAATGAGTTATCTTACTCTTCCCGCTTTTCTGTTGTTGATGTTTGGCAGAAATTGTGCACAGTTATATGAGGAAGAAACAATGAAGATGAAAAGAATCAGCTGCCTACCACGAGGAAGGTTGCTTTTGTCCTAAAAGTGACACAGTATTTGATCCAAACTGAAAAGTCATTTCTAGCTGTTACGTGAAGTCCTGTACTTGGGTATAGGCAGCAAACTCAAGATCACGGATTTAGCCATGTGAATAAGGTAGTCCGAGGATTATCTTTTTGTCCACATCGTACATTTGAATTTTCCTCAATTATGTGCATTCTGATACAGAAATGATGAACAGTGCTTCAGCTGGAACCAAAATTGCCAAGGTTCTTGGAACTTCACGAAAGTAAAAGTGGAACTATATCTGATGAGAGTATCAGGATGTATGTTTCTTCAGCATCATCATGGAATAAAGAAGAAAGCAACTTTTATTGGTGCAGTACATGAAGAATCTTTATTAGGCGCTCATGTTTGCTCTTAGATCAGATTTCCCCACAATGCTGGGAAAATCTCTGTATGGACTTCTGTGGATCTTACCTAACATGTTTACTAAAATTGCTACTTGTCACAAACTTTACTATTTTATACTCATTTCCTTCTATCCTCTAAACAATAATCCACATGGTCCATTGAATGTCTATGTGACAATAATGTGCAAATATATCATAATACTCTAATTCTCTGATGCTTTGTGACTTGGGGGAAATGTTAATATTACAGAAGGTGTAGCTTCAGGAAATTAGGGCAATACTGTTAACATACATGTTAATATTTAGTACTGAAAGCCCTGCTCCCACCCCATGGTATTCCTAATTCCTCTTCTTTTTTTTTTTCCTTTGTACTTACAACCTTAAATACCATATAGCCACCTTGTTTGATTACATTTTCCATTTATTGTCTATCTCCCTTCGCTGGAATATAAACTCTATGGAGGCAGAAAACTGTGCTCTGTTCACTGGTGTAGCCTCAGCATCTAGAATCGTGCCTGTCACATAGCAGGTGTTCAATAAATATTTGTTAGTGAATAATATCATTAGTCACAGTAAAGGGTAGTACAAACATTAAACGAATGCAGTTTTCATCCTGTAAGTCCTTGATTCTATCTTTCCCAATAAGTTAATGACGGCCCAATAGTCTATGCTTAATAATTACTTTAGGGAATGTTGCTAAAGGTGTCAAGCATTAATTGCCTCAAACACAGTGGGAGGTATACATCACTGGAGAATTTTTAGTCTTGTGTAAGATCTTGTGCAGGAAACACCACTTTTCATACATTCAACATTTGAGATATTTACTTTTCATCTGCGAAATGAAAGTAGATTTTGGGAAATGCAATGACTATTTCTGGAACTCACTATTGTATAAGTTCCCATCCAAAAGCAAATTCTATCCAACTATTGCTTTGAATAAGATAAATATGAAATTTCAATATACGTAGCTGATTACAGATTCTTATTCATTCTCATTCTCTTTTTCCCCTTCTCTCTTAAGCACACATGAAGGATTTGGGAAAAAGAACTGTCAGAAAGACCCTGATATAAACACATAAGTTCAAGGAGGAAAGAGCTAGAAGCCAGAAGACCTGGATTGTAGTTTTAGTTCAGCTAGTGTCCAGCCAGATAACGTTGGCCAATTAATTTCTCTTTGAAGATTCTGTTATGTCAGTGATTCAACATTTATCACTCTAGCAATTGTAGAAGCTCATGTGTGGAAGATAAAGTGGGGAAAAAAAGTTTATTTGTGTATATTATTCCATAGCCTTCCAAGTTCTAACGAGTTAAAAAATCACTAATTCCCATGTTGTTTTATTATTTCCCATTTTTTATGCCCAGAACATTATTATTATTATTTGGAGACAATAGGGTTAATGTCTGGCCCTCCAACTCGGAGCACTGCCTTTGGTGAACAACTCTGTTGTCCATAATTAGAGGAAATTTCAAAATAGTTTATACCATCAATCTCTTTGACAACATATCTAACAGCTTATTTCATCTCGCCTTTGGAATAATTCCAGACAGCAAGATCTAGATATCTTCAGGCAAAGCTTGCCCTAACACCTGCTTTGTTACCTGCCCTGCTGGCTCCAGGTTGTTCACCAAAAACAAGCCAGTGAAGAGAATTTCATTAATTCACCTGTATCTTGAATCAGTCCTGCCTCTCCCACAGCCTCTCCAAAGGGATTCATCCCCACTTGTCGCGAACGGACCAGGTAGCAGTTCCCCGGTTGTTAGAATAAAGGAAAGACTTCTCCCTACTGGATCAGAAGCTCCGATACGTTGGCTGCTCTGAAGACTGGTCTTGCCCTATCATCTTTATGCCTTTCATTTTAGGCTCAGAATTTAAAATAAGCTGGTGATGACTGGGACAACTTTGGCTGATTTATATTTTATATTTTTAATAAGTCAAGACAACCGAGGTAATTATAATAATCCCATTTTAAAATTCAAGTAATCAAGGCAGAGCAGGTGCCAAGGTCACCAATTAGGCCCCGAGTAAGACCAAGATTACAACACAAGAGTTCTTGGTACATTATTTATGTTTCTAATTATATAAAAGGTCATCTTGCACTAAGACAGACCCTACACAGTCAAATAGAAAATGTACTGGATTGGAAATCAAACAATATGGATTTCACCGCTAATTTAATATAATATCACAGGTGGTTATCCAAGTTGTGACTATATTCATTCAATATTAATTTATTTAATAAACAATTAAATCATCATTCTGGGCACACATACATGCATGAAATAGGCAGAAAGTAGTTTCAAGGTGACAAACTGACAAGAATGTGCATAAACCACAGGTATAAATGCTTAGGGAATTCAGAGGAATTGATCTTATGGGGCTCTGCTGGGCTGACCAGTCCTTTCATTCAATCTGACAATGACAGAATTCACCACACTATAAGGGTGTTTTTGGATTTGTGAAAATACAACCGCAGAATTTCTTTTTTCTTTTGATCTATCAATTTTTCAACGTTTGAAATAAGATGATAAATATTCTAAATTAATAGAATAAAAAACTATATAGCTCTTCACAAATGCTTTGGAATATTCTAAATGCTCCTTATTTTCTATGTCAAGGGCCCTTTGGGAATCTCATGAGAGCAATAAAACCTCACCGATCATAAAAAAGAGATGAACATGAAATTTCGTATCAATTTTAGGTATTCACAAGTTCCCCAAGTCCTATCCCTGGATTGAGGTTAGAAACCTGTGCCCTAAACCAAAGGCAACACAATTTCGTCCTTATTTGCTATGACAGTCTTCATTCTGGCTCTGCAATTCATTTATTCTACAAACCTTATTGAGCATCTAATACATACCACATGCTGTTCTAGGTGAGGAGATAGTACAGGGAGCAAAACACATGTTCCCTGACCTTCAGAATTTGAAAGTCAGACAAAAGCAATAACTAAATTACATAGCGTGCCATAGGTGATAAGTACTAGGGAAAGAAATTAGGCTGATAAGAGGTTTAGGGGTGCCAGGGAGGCAGAGAAGATGACTATAATTTTAGATATGGTTGTCAGGGAAGTCTCAATGAGCACGTGACATTTAAACAAATACTTAAAGGAGGAAAAGGAACAAGTTAGGCGGATAGCTAGGCAGAGTGTTCCAGGCAGAGGAAACACAAGCGTAAGGGTTCTGATACGTGGCACCCGAGAAGGAGGCAGGAATGGAGTGAGACAGGAAAACAGAAGAAAATGAAAAGCAGAGGAATAAAGGTGTGCGGGGAAGGGGCAGTGGCAGGTCCCAGAGGGCCTCAAAGTCCTTTTAACAACTTTGGGATGGGAAGTCCTTGAAGAGTTTGAAGCAAAGTAATACATTCTGATTTATGTTTGAATAGCACCATCGTGGTTGTTGGCTTGGGAGGCAAGGGATCTGTGGTTGGGGGTGACGGGAGAGATCCGGAGATGTTCATGTGGCTTGGACCACAGAGGGAACACACACAGTGGGAGGGGGTGAGAAGTGGTTGGGTTTTGGACGTATTTTGAAAGCATATCCAAATGCAGATGCATTATAGGTGGGGTATGGAAAAAAGAGAAGTCAAATATACCTCCAAGATTATTTTGGCCTGAGTTGCCATTAACTTCACCTGCAGGGGGAACACCATGGGGGCTCTCAGGGGGTGGGAATAATGATGGAACAAGCTCATAAAGGTTTACTGAGAAAATATCGTCCATCATCCAGTCTACTTTGTGGGCTGATCTGAATTTCTCCACTTTTATTTATGACCAGTATCTTCAGCAAAAAATTGGGCTCAGTATGTTTGCTCTTATTTAGTTTATAGCTGGATGGGTCAGACTCTCCCCATAAAGTCTTCCTTGACTATTCTAGCTTCCTTCTCTGGATTCACAGCCCAGTTTGGCCATGCCCTTTTTTGTACAGTTGTCTTCTAATTGTTATGTTGGTCTTGATGTTTTAATTCTTCTAATTAGATCTTCAGGTCCAAAAATGCAGTGGCTGGCCCCGATCCTTCTTTTGTATCTCACCAACTGTACCTGGTACAGTGTTGGATGCCAGGCAAGGAGAATTCCTTAATAAGGTTTTGGCTGATGAAAAAAACCAAACCAAACCAAAACAAAAAACCTCCGTAGAGTTCTTCCTTAACAGCAACTTCCTTTCTTTTCATTTTTGCTCACAACTCTGAAAATGGAACAGCTTGAGATATCAAAGCCTTTTACAATTTGACAAAGTTTGTATAATGGGTGAAAAGATAAACCACATGCAACACATTTGCGTCTCAATACATTTCCTGAGCTGCAATCTGGATGTAAACAACTAGGGCCAACACTTGGGCAAACTCAATGGGATCTGAAATTTTGATTAATGCTACAACCGCATTCATATTATTTGTGTCTTTGACGGAGGATCAATGTTGAAAGATCTGTCAAATCTGTTCTGTAGCATTGGAATGTTTGATCCTTTCTTTTTAATTTTCTTACAAGTGGAACATCAGGTTCATTATCAATTGATTAAATTGGCAGGCAGTCAAGTAAAGAACAAAATCATATATGGTTACCTAAATTATTAAGGTACTAGTAACGTCATCATTTTGGCATAGCAGAGGGCTTTAGATTAAAGATTACAGTGACTATTTCTAGCACCTTCAGGAAAATGGCTTTTTTTTTTTTTTGTGAGAGTTCATCTTTCATGTTAGCCCTCGTAGAGGAAGCTTCTTTCTTCCGGTTCTGCTTTATTGATGCATTCCAACGGTAGTGGACCAGTAGGCTTTATTTAACCTTTTATATCTAACTAATGTTTATTTCTTCTCTTTTGGAACCCACTGGTCATCAGTAGAGTTCTGAGACTAACAGTGGTCTTGAAGGTCAGGAGCAAAACACTTGGGGTGAGAGATGGGGTAAAGCATACAGGTTACCACTTCACATCATTTCTGGCTCAGGCTAGTGGTTACTGGTCACTGGGCCTTTCAGAATCATTAAAATTTACCTATTTTAAATTCTGACACTGGACCTTTCTGGCTCTTTGTTTCTTTCTTCCTCATTATGGGCTCTGAGCAGGAGTTTATTTCAAATTACCTTCTATTATGGATATGGCATTTTGCACTGTGTCTCCTTCCTGAGTGACCTTTCCCCTCTTGGAGTTTCCTCGTTTCTAAAACTTGAGAACTTGAAGAGGAAAGGATGTTTGTGTTGGAGGAAAGTTGAATGCATTTACTTGTCTTTTCCTTCCTTCATTTTTTTAATCCCTTGGAGTTTTCTTGTTTAGGTTTTGATAAGGAAAGGGATATTTCTCTAATTTGTGAGTTATCCAGGTCCTTTAGTTCTTATTCTTTGACGGCTCTCTGATCACTTTTAGGTTAAATATTGCTTGCCACCATATCCATCAGAAGGGAAAGGTAATTAGGAAAATGCATATTAGCCAATTTTGGAAGTTATGAGCTATTTATATAAGACATTTTTTGACAATGGGGTATGGAGATAATTAAATAAAATTAGATTCCTCTATTATAAGATTTAAATGGATTTATACTCTGTCTCTTATTACCATGAATAATCCATTTTTAAAATTTACACTCAGCGATTCAAGGTATGCGGGACTGTTATCAACTAGAGACAAATAGAAATTCTAGACTTCAGACACCACTAATGTGATTTTACACAAACACTCTGATGTCTCTATCTTTTAGCTGGGAAAAAGAGCATTTTTGGACACTAGTATTGGGATGCTATAAAATTACATCTAATTCCTTTTTCAAGTCCAAACTTAAGTTCTATCTCCTCGACGATACCTTACCCCTAATTGAAGTCAGCTCTTTTTTTTTAAAAGATTTTATTTATTTGAGAGAGAATGAGAGAGAGAGAGAGAGAGCATGAGAAGGGGGAGGGTCAGAGGGAGAAGCAGACTCCGTACTGAGCAGGGAGCCTGATGTGGGACTTGATTCCGGGACTCCAGGATCATGACCTGAGCCGAAGGCAGTCGCTTAACCAACTGAGCCACCCAGGCGCCCTTGAAGGCATCTCTTAAGATGTCCATAAATATTACTTCTCTTTTTCTTTTTTATACTTCAATATCCACCTCTCTATCGTTACCACCTGATATGTTCCTTATTTCAACCCTACTGTTTCACAAAGTTGGAAAATTCTTGAAAGCAGTATCTTGTCTTAAACAACTTTTACATAGGCCATAATCAATAGGATAGTTCTAAATGCCATAATCATCTAAATTACTAATTTATAATAAAATTACATGTTTTTTGCTAATGGTAAAGCATTCTCATATCTGACCAGATTTATTAACTTTCTAGAGGCTTCTTGGGTGATATATCACTTCATATTGGCTTTAGGTTGCTCAGGAAACCAGGAAAATTCAATCTGTTAACTAAGATTTCACGTACCAACCATTTTCTGAGCCCTCCTTCATGAGATAGTTGGCACTCTGAGAAGAATGACTGCCTGTTTATTTGTCAGTCAAGCTGAAAAAGAATCAATCAATAAGGCCAACTTGTAGGGACAGATTTGTAACCCAAGTAGGCCAAGAACAAAATAAATATTTGGGGCATTATCACTAACCAACTTAATGCCTATGATAATGTTGGTTTGTAAAAACTCCTTTTGAAATACAAGTTAATTGGAGGATGGCTCTAAGTTTTATCCACCTGTTCTGTCTTATCTTATCTAGTCAGTTTATTCTAGAAAAATAGCTTACATTCATCTTTGCCATTTGTTTTGAAATCAGGTCTTTCTGTCTTCACACAATGTACACATGCTTACATATACACAGCATATATATTTCTATTTTCTTGCTCTTCCAGAAACACATCTTTTCAGAGGGAGAGTTTTCCTTTTTACGGGTGTGAGAACAGAAGTAAAAGAACGAAGGACCTCTACAGTTTCATTTTCATAATAGAATTCTGTTGTTCTGGAATGATTTATTTTTGAATAAGGAAAAATGCAAGGAACTTGGAACACAGACAAAAGTACCTTCTCATCAAAGGTTGTCTATCGTTTCATGAATCACATGTGATGGATGAGATTTATGAATTAGAATCTGTGTCAAAAGATTTACAACATACTAAATTAGTTATGACATCTTCTCGTCGGTGCGCATAAACTTTCAACAAAATATCTATATCATCACCACAGGAGCATGGCCGGCCTGATTCTTTCATTCCACGGCAGCACATCCAGACCCTGTCACTGTAGTTGATGAATTCTTGAAGGAATGGGCTTCAGATCAATTAAAATAAACACCACAAGCTGATTTATCAAATCTTTTCTGAATGTTCTCAGAAAATGTCAAAAATCTGATCCATTGACAGAGAAAAGTCAGAGAATCGTGGCAGCCTATGGGATCACAAGACCTTTTCAAAACCATCATAAATCACCACAGAAAACAAATGGGGCACCATGTGATAAGATTTCTTCTGACAGCTTTGCCTCAACAAGACATATATGAGATAAATGGATACCTTTGTCTATACCCAATTGCCGGTTTACAAAGTTCCAAGTTGTCAAACTGTAAAATACACTGGTATCAAAGTCCTTCCAAATAATATACCTTTTTTGGGTATACAAGAGTGGATTTGCAATAATATCCCCTTCAGTTCTATTTCATTGTTGCAAGCTATGTAATATCCCTGCTGGTGTGGGAGCTTTCTAAAAGACAGCATGGGAATGTGCGTGTGCGCATACCCATGCACGCGCGCACGCCCACACACACAAACACACACACAGGGCAGGCTCCAAATTTACCTTCATATACATCCTTGTCTAAACTAATGAAACTTTCTTCACTTTCCATTATTAAAAGAAAACTGCTTTATAGTGCTAAAGTGCACCTAATCAAGGTACCCTTTGGGTTTTTTTTTTTTTTTAATCATCTCAGTCTTGTCTCATTTCATATAGGTTTAGAGCACATTCAGAGACAAGCAATAACAGGCTAACCTATTCTTCTAATCTACTTCAGGAACAGAGAAATGCTTCCATTAATGAGTTTTTGCAAATATGATCAAAACTTACAGGTATGAGCATAATGTAAAAGGCCTTGGACTTCACAGTAAATTTTAACTATAAATTATAACTCATATATTCCTGTATAGGTGGCAAATAAAAAGTCACATAAATATTAGAAATTTCACATAATATATGGAGCTGGTTTTCCCGATTCAAAGAAGCTAATGGAGCCTCATTCTGAAAGTAAGACTGAAGCCTGATTCCAAGGAATGGCATCTATAAATTAAAGTTTATTATGAACATTTACAGTTTCCACAGTAAAAGCCAAAAATGAGCTTAGTCTTATAGGTTCCAGATACACTTGTTTTTCAAAGAGCAAGAAATCCAATGGACTAGAGAAATAATTCCCCTGTGCCACACCTACAGAGGACAGTCTCCTCACTAGTCCTCTTTCTACACCTTCAAGGCATGACTCTAATCCCACTATTTCATGGACCTTCCTTCTTCAATTATGGAAGGTCTGATTTGTTTGATTACTAATCCCAATTTCATTCCCTAGAAAAGTAACCTTGTACTTCTGGGCCTTGCCGCTTACCCGTTTCTATGAACCATGGGCAATTAACCAACATTGATAGAAGGCATCTATTTCATAACTAGCAAACATCCAGGAAGGGTAGATTGTAGGATCAGGCGGAAGCATGTACAGATATCCTGAAACATGTATAGAACAAGATTTGGCACCTCTCTGTTCGAGATGGTTTAGAGAGAAAATGCATTGCTTACATTAGGCTTTGTTTTATTTTATTTTATTATTTTATTTTTAGTGGACCCAAAGACTCCATCTGTTCCACGAATATTTTTGAGTACCTGCTGTGTCTCATGGACTGGGCTAGAATCCAGAGTTACTGTGGTCAACTCTTATCACTAAGTAACATTACACAGTTACTAGTGGGAAGATAGAGATGTCACCTACTTCTTCTTTAACTGCTCACTAGTCTGGAGGGTGTTGCTAGGGAAGTTAAATGGCAAAGAATCTTAGAGACCTTTCTGTGTCATTTAAGGCATCAAAGAATGGTCTTTGCCTTTTAAGCAACAGTCAATAGGGAAGAGATGCTATTATAAAAAATCACTCATACCAGGATGTCTAATTTGACAACCCTTTATCGCAATGCTTTCATATAGTTTAGGTTTGTGTACATGAATTTCCACCTGTTCATTTAGAGGAAATCTCAGAGTCATTTGTGGTCATTCTGAAATATCTGTTAATTCTGAAAATGAACAGGAGAGCACATTGCTTCTGAAGGGCACAAAGCAAATGTGCCATGTTTCTTTTGGAAGCAAGAGAGATATAACAAAATTGCAGGTGGTGAAAACCGTTCAGATCTTAATCTCAGCCAGTACGTTAAGCTACGGACAGCATCTCTGTGGGAATGGGGGTGTGTGGCCTGTTTTTCTGAATCTCCTCTCATTTGGAATGTTTCTCTCCTGAGGAGCAAGCAGTGAGTTCATTCCATGGCCTTTGATTGCTCTTGTACCTTGCTAATTTCAAAATTCCAACTAACAATAAGCACTTTGCTATGAGTCAGTAAATGGAATACATTAATAAAGCTTGAGTGTTTGGCCCTTTTCCAGACTTGAGAATTTGATCACGCTGGCTTCAATGGAGGTTCGATTTTTTGTTTAGTGTAAAGGAAAATTACCCTATACAGCTTTTAACTCCCCAAGGCTATCCCTAAAAGCCTTACTCAAACTTCTAAGGTGCCTAGACTAGTATTTGAGCTTAGAAAAGCTGTTGGCAAATCCCAGTGAAATTTTTTGACAGATTCATCTTTTAGCCTTTGGGAAAGTGAAGGTGCTGCAGGCAAGCCATTTGATTAATGCCCTGAAAAATAGTGTTGCTGGTACAGCTGGTATGGTGGGAGAAATATTCATCACTAACTCTAAAACTGCCATGTAATTTTCTCCCCACAGTTCTTTTCCTCACTTGACAGAAGATTTGCACAGGACAAACCAGGCTGACAGAGGACAAGTCAGCCAGATGTTGAGGTATCTCGAAACATGACAGATCACTATGTTTTAGCTCAGATTAATTCGCTTATTAGAGGTATACCTAAATCACTGGTCATTGTCAAGTCAGTTGTCACCACCAGCAAATCATATCACGTTTCTGAACAAAAATAATTCCAGTTTTAAGGAGTTGCTCTAACCTAACCTTCTCTCTGCTGAGAGCGAGATTCCAACAACAAAGTACAGGACCCTCCTCCTCACCCAGGCAAGAATTACAAAATGTGCCATTCTAACTCAGTAGCTACTCAACCTCCTGCTTTTGGTGAGGCTGGAAGAACAGAGACAGTATGATTCCAGAGTCTGACAAGCACCACCCTCAGAATGGCTCTGGATGTGTAATCTCACCTTCTTCCCTCATCCCCCATCCTTGGCCTTTGTGTATCACTGTACAGGGTGTGACCATGCTCCAGACATCAGCCAGTGGCCAAAGATAAACACAGGTGCATTCACCAGTAAAGAAAATGTCAAGAACATCTTTTAGAATGAGCAGGCAGTATAACTCGATTCCTTAAGTTCATACAAGGCATGTTATCCTGTGAGGGCCTGGTGGCCTCTAGCACATGCACGATGATAGCTCAACTCGCAACATACCAGTTGTCCAGCTTATGAAGTCAAGACCACGACTGGCCCCAGAGTTGGCAGACTCAAGAGAAGTGTCAACGAGTAAATAAGCCACAGAAAATAGCTAATCTCGTCATCCCAGGAGGCTGAGTCGAGGGATCGGAAATGCTGGCAAGAAGAGCAGTGGAAAAATCGACACCAACTGTGTTTGGACTGTGGCTGCCTTGTGAAGCGAGAATGGACCTTCTATGGGGCTCCTTGGGAACTGGGGCTCCTGAGAGCAAAGTTCCCTTTAAAAGTGCAATAAATCAAACCACCATAAAAAAAGGTAACATTTCTGCCTCTTGTGTTTTTCCACGGTTTAGTAAAGTAGGTATGTAGAGCAGACACTGACCGTATGGAAAGAAATGTATGGTCATGGGGATACTGGATTCTTAGTTCTCACTTGGAGAGCTAAATACAGCACTCGGTCCCCACCTGACAAGGAAGTTGATTTGTGCCACTTTTTGACATTACTCAAAAACTAGAGCAAAAGAGCCCACAAAATGGAAAGGTAAGAAATTGACTGATCAATTAAATCAGAATTCAAATGAAAATAATCTCATTTGGTCCATATTTCTATTCCCGGTACCCCCACTTTTCATGTCTGAGTCACCAGGATTTACATGTTGAAGTGACCTGCAAGTTGTCCCTCTCTTTCCATGTTCTCACTCAATATCAGCTCGGTAACCAAGTCCTCAATAACTTCTTCTTAGTCCCTTTCCAAGCCCACGGTCCCTGCTCCAGTTCTGACCTGTCATGTCTATAATTACGACTGCAACGGTTCCTTAATCTTCCTGTCTTACATCTCGTTCCTACAGTCTGTCCTCTGCACCACAGCCAAATAGCATTTCTGTTAGTGTTAATTAGTTTATGCCATTCCCCGCCTTAAACACAGTCATGGTTTCCTGGTGGCAGTCAGGTGAAGTGTGGTGAACTCTTTAGCCTATAATTGATAGTGCTCTTAAATCAGGTACCAACATTCACTGCCTATGCAACCATAACTCTTGGGTCACAGTCAGTCACTGATTGTCCTCTGTGTTGCCCTTTCTCATCTTGGTATCCATGTCATCTAACGTTCTCTTTGCCTAGAATGGCTCTTGATCAGCTCTAGTTATTGAACTCCTACCCATCCTTCAAGGTCCAGTCATGGTGTACCCTCTTCTGTGAATTCTTCATTGTCCTCCATCTCCTCTCACCTTCCATGGTTTGCTTTTTCCTTCAGTGCTCGTGTTCCTTCTCACTTTCTGCTTTGCACAGTAATAATTTTTGATACATACTGAATGGTAAATTCTTCGGGAATTTGGATGAAGAAATATTACCTCTGTAAACCTACAATTTTTAACGAAACAGATACTCAAAATAAGCTTTGAATGACTGAATTTGAAAACAGTACAGTTATTTTAAATAACCTTTATTTCTAGAGGCCTCTGTTCTTTATGCTGAAATTTGGGGTCCTAGGCTGAATAACTAGCTAATGGCCTGAATTCTTTATTTCTATTTTGTTCTGACCTTTAAATAGGTAACAGTGTTTTGACAGCTGACCCCAGGTGGCTAAGCATCCAGTTTCTGAATCAGGCAGTATTCCTACTTCACATCCCAGCGTTGGCTGCAAGGCCGGTAGTGGCCTGAACTCTCACTCCTTCAGGCTTCCATTCTTTCTTCTCTCCATGTTGCCACTCAGTGTGCTGACAGGATATCTGGGGCAGAACTGCGGATGTTAATTCTTACCCACCAATATGCTACCTGAACATCATTCTCTGTTGAAAGCTCTGGGCAGCCTTGAGTATTCAGCAATTAATTACTTCTACAATTTTTTTCGGGTCCCTGCAAGGTGTCAGGAACTATAACCCAGTAGAGCCCTTACTCTGCGATGCGTACCAACAGCCCTTCCACCAGATGCTGAGTAGTTTCTGTTGGCCAAAGAAGTGCCCAATGACATGCATGAAATGACTATAAAATATTTTTTTTACATTGGGAATAAGCACAGTGGCTAAGTCTCTATTTCATAAGCTTAGGTGTTTCAGGCTTCTTTCCCTTTTTTAAAGAGCTTAGCACACTTTAGTTTTGTGATGGACACTCTGAAAGCATCACAAATCATGAGACTGAGCCTACTATATGACAACTAATATGAGAAAAAGAGTTGAGTTTCTGGACTTAAGGAATTTCTAATTTAATAGGTAGAGGTAGTAAGACAAACACACGTGTAATTCCCATGTAACGAAGAAGAAAAGTGCCATCATAAAAATACACACATAGCAGCAACACTGAGGTTCTGGAGAGACTTGTAAACTTTAAGGTCAAAGAAGGCATCATAAAGTAACTAGATATAACTGGAACTTGAATGATGGATAGACTTCTGACAAAGAGGAAGACCATGAATTCTGCCCTGGGGGTTAGGAAAGGCTTCATGGAAGAAGGTACAAAGGATAAGTAGTAATGACCTGATGGATGAGAGAGAGGGATGGTTCAGGCAGAGATACCTGGCTGGTCAAAGCCATGGAGGCATGGCACATTCCAGAGACCACACAGACATGATGGGGCTGAAACACTGGAATGGGGGTCAGGGGAGGTGGAGCACAGAGAGACAATGCTGAAACACGAGCAAAACACAGCATCAATAAAGAAAGTGGGTAGGTTTCAGGTGGGGTTACAAGGCAGCAAACTGTCCAGTAGGAGAAAGACATAGAGAATAATGAGAATTACAGGAATCACGGAAATGAGGTTGGAAAGGTCAATCTGGAGACAAGGAGAGAAACTGAACTCATTTCTCAGGATCTCAATCTTCTTAGTAATAACGGAAAGAGGAGAAGGCTCACCCTTTCTGATCTCAGAACACCTTTGCTCACAAGTCCTCAAAGGCTCTCTGTTTATCTCAGACCCAGTTCCAGAGTTTCTAAATGGTCTCAGGGTGACTTCTCTGAAAGGAAGGGTGTATAGGGCCAGGAGCAAGTGCCCTAGAGTCAGCCTGTCTGATAGGGCCCTGGTTTTCCCACCTACGAGCTGTATGAGTTTGGGCTAGCTATTCAATCTCTTTGCCTTTTATTTTATCCGTATTTTAATCCCAACTGAAACACAGTAGTCACTCATTAAAATACATGGTGACTTTAATTTTTCAATTACCTTACACTGCTGATTTTTACCAAGAATTATAACATATAAAAGAAATAAAAACAGCAAGCTCTAACAAATTTATTTTTGTAGGCTTTTGGGATTTCCATACCCCTTGTTTCTCTTCTAAGTAATTACAAGAAAAAAAGAGAGGAGGAGAAAAGTTAAGAAATCCTAACACTTCAATTTCCAGTGATTCTATCTTAAAAATTAAAAATTGCAAGAGATAGAAGCCTATTTCTCATGGCAGGACAGAATATACGAATAAAACTTAGAGTCTTCTCCCCATATTAGTTTTTATTTTGAAATGATTGCAAAATAAACATTGTTGTAGACCTAACTTGGTTTGTTATAATGCTCCAAATGTTCATTTCATTCTATGAACTTTCTTAAGTTTATCTGGGCTATAAATTCATCCCTATAGCTTGGTCTTTATGGAGTTACTCTGTTTCAACTTGACTGATAAACATGTTTTTATGGAATAAACAGAAATAGAAGTGTCCAAATCATCTATTTTTTTTGGGGGGGAAGAATTTTATCTAATCTTGGCAAATACATGTTCCAACTTTAAACTCTTTCTATCTGAAACGTAAAAGTTGTCTTTCAATATGATACCGCACTTCAAAAGCCCCCCACACCCCATACTCCAAATCCACAAATGGCATACGAAGGTTTTAAAAACAACAATATTCTTGTGTTCAGCAAGAATATCTTTTAAAGCCAGATGAACTAAAATTCCTCTCCGGGAGAATTTGATTAATTAAAAAAAGTGACGTAAGTGCTTTGTAACTTTGCCACAGAACATCTGCTTGGACGTGGATGTAATTGGAGAGGTGAACATGGTGTCTGTGCCAGTGGAGGGTAGAAAAGACAACAGGTTTCAGGGAGTGGGGAAGGCAGGACGTGGGCGGCGATAAAAAAAGAGGCCCAGCTGGATGTGTTGAACCACTTTGAACACAAATGTGAGTGGAGAGAGAGAGAGACCAGCTGAACAGTGGGGCATCACTGTTCTCCAGATTCAACAAGAAGTGATTTTTTTTTTCCTCTTTTCATTCTCCCTTGCAGGGGTTTTCAGACCAATCGCCACTGTCTCTCCCTGCCAGCTTCCTGGATTTCCAGAACTAGCAGCTGCATCAGAAGAGGGGAGCAGCGTCCTGGCACCCAGGGTGGGATGCAGGTACCCTAAGGCCTCACGTGGCACCCAGGGCAGATTTGAGAGCTCTAACAGGAGGCATCCAGCCACTTCCCCCAGAGACTGCAGGGCCAGCTTGCCCAGTTTCACATTTCAGTCAGAATAATTAAATTAATTTCACTCAATAATTCAAAATTAATTTTTTAAAGAGATGATTTCATTTATTTTTAATTGATTTCCTCTCAAAGCTTTTTTTATAGATTACATTAAGCTAAATGAACTAATTTAAATAAATTTTCACAAGAAGTAAAATAATCATCTCGTTTATCATTTAAAAAAAAAAGCAATACAATGTGGCCAATTTTACCCGAACACTAAAATATTAATGATGATGCAATTTTTACAAGAAAAGAAATTAGCCTTATTCATCTGGAAAAGAGACTTATTTCCACAGACAACTACTTCTGGCTTACTTGAGTGACCGGAAAATATGTATTCGAGGAAAATGAGTCATGTTGGGAGTAAAGAACCAGTCCCTCCTCGAGGCAGGAAGAGTTAGAGTTCAGTCCTGAGGATTTATACCTTCTGGAGGTGAGACTGCCATTCTCATTCCTTATTTTCCTCCCTCAGTGTAAGACTACTCCACTGTAGGTATCTCATCTCGCCCTTCTTCCTCAGGTTTCTTTACTTGTGAAACATGCAACCTTCAAGAGTTGTCATATGCATGCTTAATGACAACAAACGAAAAACAAAAGCAAACCCCACAACCACAGAATGGTCTGTTTGGCTTATGGTGTCCCCAGAATGAAGGAACAACCGTGTTCCTTGGTACTAGTACTGCTCCATCCTGCCATTGGTAACTTGCAAAACATTTTCACATCTGCGGTTTCATAAAGGTTTAATCTTTTACCACAATCCTGGTGTTACAAGACAGCCAAAGCTCTGTGTTCTTAGGGAAGTCTATTGGCTTCTTTTGACTATTAGGATACTGTCTAATCAAATGCTTATACGACTTAGTCCAGGGTGTGATGTTGGAAGGCAGGCAACAACACTCATGAACTGAGCATCAGAAGCCATGCATGATTCCTCCCTGTAAAAGGCATTTTACATACATCTCACTCTTGGTTCTGAAAGCACAAAGGATGAAAATGAGAGTGACCATGTGCTGGAAGAAAAATGTAAGTCCCTCCTGTATTCTGTTGCCTTGAATCCTTTGGTAAAATCTTCAAAAAAACCCCTGATCTACACTGTTCACCAAAATTCAGCCTTACACCAAGTACCCCTCCAAACTCCTTGTTAATTAATGACCTGTTATTTAGAGAAAATGTTATCCAGCTTCACAGTTCCCCACCCTAGCAATCAAAGGAAGTTAGGTTCGATACCAGAATTAAGATAGAAACACGCCTAAAAGATAAGTTTCATTTTTTGGTAAGGTGTTGGAAAGTTGTGGAAATAGGAAATGAAATTTCTTTCCAGCCACATTGCTCTTGTGACCCTTATTTCATGGCAATCAACATGAATAATCAACAGTTTGATTTTAAAACTTCTTTTTCAAATATTGGTAAGAGAGTTATAAATTACTGAAGGACAAAAATCATAAAGACAGCTTTTTTTTCTCTGTCATCCAAAAGCATCTCTAATTGAGGGCTTTGGCAAGAAATAATCCCCTCTTTTCACAAAATTATGAAAAAAAGGAAAGGAAAAAAAATCTATCTCGTGAACTTGTGAGAGGTAGTTTGCCAGCGGAACTTGGGAACAATGCTGAGTTGATGAAGAGCAATATCATGAAAAATCATCTTCTGGGCACGGCAAATGGAATTATCTAGTGCCTCTAAACACAGGAAAAAAATGGTTACCTTTCTAAATAGACATATGCTATTCTGGGAAGATAAATCTGGGGCTGCAGATAGAAGGAGTTTAAAATACTATTTTTCTTTTCATTAATAAATATATATTCTTGAATGTGAAAAATCTTTGAATTCATTTCTTCCTCTTCCTAGGTTCCCAGACTTATTTCAGACATTGATTTGGGAGAAACTATTATGACCTGTCACTAAAACAGAAAATAAAAGCAAATAACTGTCACTAACTTGGTAGTCAGAAAGTAGTTTAAAGGATTAGACAAAAACTGTTCTGTTGAACTGAAGTCTTTATAAAATTTTTCATTGGGTAACCCTACATTTGGTTAAGGAAATAAAGACGCAAATAAACAAATGAACAAATCGAAACCCCAGCTCCTATGCATGTTTCCCCACCCAACATGAGGACATCTGTGGGACAAGGCTTACGCGCTCCTTGATTGGGCCAGACAGAGTCAGAGGCTCGGCACTGCAGAATGAGAGGAACAGTGTGTAATGAGGCATCAGTGCCCAGTGAAGAAAGGGGAAAGATGAAAAAGAATAAGAATTAGCCCCTGGTGCTGTAGAACTCAGGAGACCCACAAAGGCTAATTTCAAATGGCTGGAGCTCTTACATCTTAGGGATGAACTTGCTTCTTGATGCACTCGTAGCTCCCATTAATGTTAATGCTGCCAAGCCCACCGAGAAGAGAATAGAGCTCCTTAGTTTGCTTTCATCAAATTCACTTTTTTTTGTGTGTGTGTGGGGGAAAAATCTGGTTACTTTTATGAATTAAGACAGGAACCTATGATAATATACAAATACATTTGGGTTAAAAAAGAAAAAGAGAATAACCCATAAGCCATACATCATATCCAAAGTACATAGAGGAAATGGCAACTCGTGGAAAGCAGTAGCAAACATCCTTAGTCAAAGTCTATCCAATGGTTTTTCCTAATGATGAATTCAGAAAATTAGAGACATTTTTGATTTTGGTACCATTCATGAAACGCCTTCCCCCAAAAACATACATGTCAAAAAGCTGTTAATGTCTCAGATTGGGGCACAAAAAACCTACCTTTTCTTTTAGTGATTAGATTAATTCAATGAGAGATAGAAGAGGATTAGCCTCCAGGCAGAGAAAATTCAGTGGTGAAATGAAACTGAACAGATGTAAGCTTCCAGGAGATGGATGCTTTAAAGATGAACAACACTTCTAAAACATTCATATTGTAATCTCAGAAAAGATTCAATTAATCCAGGGTGGACTCTGTGGGATAATAGGGGTATGGATCTTGAGGACTTTTTCTTTAGTTCCATACGTGCTCTATGTCTGGGTGATTCCAGTTGAGGTCTTTGTGCCATGGATAGCTGAGTACAGGCATGCAGCAGAAAGGACTAAGGGGATGGAGCATTTGTAGCAGAATCATGACTCTTTCAGTAGGCCTCTAAGCTAGGCTCTCATCAACTAGCCTCACTAAAGCTTTCTCTAAGCAAAGGCGGGAACTCAGCCTGAACTACACCGGTCTCTTTAGTTCTGGATTGAGGAACATAGCTCTCACTCTGACACCTAACTCCTCATTCTAGAGTCAGAAGCTGTGCTGTCCATCTTTTATTCACTATATATTTTTACGTAAATAATGAAAACTAAAAGCCACAGGGATAAATAAACACTTTTGAGCATTTCAAGTCTGTGTTTCAAAATTTGTCTCCATGTTTGCATATTCTTCAAAACTGCCATCTCCTCAACAAATGGTGTTGGGAAAATTGGACAGCCACATGCAGAAGAATGAAACTGGACCATTTCCTTACACCACACACAAAAATAGACTCAAAAGGATGAAAGACCTAAATGTGAGACAGGAATCCATCAAAATCCTTGAGGAGAACACAGGCAGCAACCTCTTTGACCTCAGCCGCAGCAACTTCTTCCTAGAAACATCACCAAAGGCAAGGGAAGCAAGGGCAAAAATGAACTATTGGGACTTCATCAAGATAAAAAGCTTTTGCAGAATAAAGGAAACAGTTAACAAAACCAAAAGACAAGTGACAGAATGGGAGAAGGTATTTGCAAATGACATAGCAGATAAAGGGCTAGTATCCAAAATCTATAAAGAACTTTTCAAACTGAACACCCAAAGAACAAATAATTCGATCAAGGAATGGGCAGAAGACATGAACAGACATTTCTCTAAAGAAGACACCCAAATGGCCAACAGACACATGGAAGAATGCTCAACATCACTCGGCATCAGGGAAATACAAATCAAAACCTCAATGTGATACCACCTCACACCAGTCAGAATGGCTAAAATTAACAAGTCAGAAAATGACAAATGATGGCAAGGATGCAGAGAAAGGATGGCAAGGATGCAACTCGTACATTGTTGGTAGGAATGCAAGCTGGTGCAGCCACTCTGGAAAACAGTACGGAGGTTCCTCAGAAAGTTGAAAATAGAGCTACCTTACAATCCAGCAATTGTACTACTGGGTATTTACGCCAAAGATAAAAATGTAGTGATCCAAAGGGGCACATGCACCCCAGTGTTTATAGCAACAATGTCCACAATAGCCAAACTATGGAAAGAGCCTAGATGTCCATCAACAGATGAATGGATAAAGAAGATGTGGTGTGTATGTATGTATACACACACATACACACACACACACACGTACACTGGAATATAATGCAATCAAAAAATAAATGAAATCTTGCCATTTGCAACAACGTGGATGGAACTAGAGGGTATTATGCTAAGCGAAATAAGTCAAACAGAGAAAGACAAGTATCATATGATTTCACTGACATGAGGAATTTGAGAAATAAGACAGAGTATCATAGGGGAAGGGAGGGAAAAATGAAACAAGATGAAACCAGAGAGGGAGACAAACCGTAAGAGACTCTTAATCTCAGGAAACAAACTGAGGGTTGCTGGAGTGGAGGCGGGTGGGAGGGATGGGGTGACTGGGTGATGGACACTGGGGAGCATATGTGCTATGGGGAGCGCTGTGAATTGTGTAAGACTGATGAATCACAGATCTGTACCCCTGAAACAAATAATACATTATATGTTAATAAAAAAACCTGCCATCTTAATTCTGTTGATATTTTTAAACTTGATAATGCCTAGTACTGGAATGAATACACACACACACAGAGTGCTCTGATAAAATCATGCAAAGTTATACCTAAGTGAATGAGACAGAAAGAAATACAGGTATAGTCAAATGTTCATTATGCAAAGTGAACCTAATAGCTCTTTTAAAGATGTTACAAACAGTCTATTCTGTAACCATTGAGGACATTATCTAAAATGCTCAGTTGTCCAAATTTCTGGAAATATTTCTAAATCAACAGTGAGTTAACCATTAAATCTTCCTATCAATCTTAGTACAGGTATGGCTGATAGACAATAAATTGCATATATTTAAAGTGTCCAACTTGACAAGTTTGATGTTTATACCTTTGAAACCTTCACACATCAAATAATCCATCACCCCCAAAAGTCTCCTCATGCTCCTTTGTAATCTATTACTCTCACCTCTCTAGACTGCGGACTCTCATCCCCAGGCAACTAATGATCATTCTGTCACTGTATACTAATTTGCATTTCCTAGGACTTTGTATAAATGGAATCATACTATATACCCTTTTCTGTCTGGCATATTTCGCTTAGCATAACCATTTTGATATTCACTCATGTTGTAATGGGTATCACAAGTTTATTCCTTTCTATTGCTGGAAGTAGTATTCTGTTCTATTTTATGGATATACCATGTTCACTGAGTGATGGACATTTTGGGCTGTTTCAGCTTTTGACTATTACAAATAAAGCTCCTATGAACATTCAGGTACTAATCTTTATGTAGACAGATGCTATCTTTTCTCTTAAATACCTAGGGGTGGAATGGCTAGGTCATATGATATGCATATGCTTATCTTTTAAAGAAACTGCTAAATTATTTCTCTAAAGTGGTTCTATCATCTGACATTCCCATGAACAGTGTATGATGCTTCTAGTTCCAACACATCCTGGCCAATACTTAGTAATTCTAATAGGTATGTAGTGCGATCTCACCGTGGCTTAGGTTGCATTTCCCTATTAACTAAGTATGTTGTGCGTCTTTTACATGCTTCCTTGTCATCTGTGCATCCTCTTTGGTGAAATGGGGAGTTCAAAAGTTTAGCCCCCTTTTTAATTGGGTTGTTTGTTTTCTTACTACTAATTTTGAGAGTTCTTTATGTATTCAAGATAGAAGTCTTATGTCAGGTATATAATTTATAAATATTTTACAAATATATTGCTTATAAATATTGCTGGTCTTCTCACTCACTTAACATAGACTTTTAAATAGCCATGGTTTTAATTTCAATACAGTTCTTCATCTACTTTTTTTCTTTTTTGGATGGTGCTTTTGGTGTCATACTTAAGGCATTTTTGCTTACCTCAATGTCACAAAAATTTTCTCATGTTTTCTGTTATTAGCTCTATAGTTTTGGTTTTACATTTAAGTCTACGATCTAGTTTGACTTATTTATTTTTTAGATGACAAGAGGTATGAACCAAAGCTAATTTTTTTTGGCATATGAATATTCAATTGTTCCAGCACTACTTTTTTAAGTGACTATTTTTTTTCTCCACCAAATTACTTTGTACCTTGTTTAAAGTCTGTTGCCTATAAATTAGTGAATCCACCTCATTTATATATTTGTCTGACATAATGTCAATATCACAGTCTTTATTACCATAGATTTATAGTAAGTCTTGAAATTATTCCATAGGAACTTTAGAATCAGTTTGTCATTTTGTACAAATGTCTGCTGTAATTTTTATTAAGATTATACTGTTAACTGAAACTATAGATGAATTTAAGGAGAAACAGCGTTTTAATGTTACCAAGTCTTCTGATCCATAAAAATGGTATATTTCTCCACTTATTTAGGTCTTCTTTAAATTCTCTCAGTAACATTTTGTCATTTGTAACATAGGGGTTGTTCATATCTTTTGTTAGATTTATCCCTAAATATTTAAGTAATTAAAAATGCAAATGTAAATGGTACTGGGTGATTTTTGTATACTGATCTTATATCCTGCAACCTTGTTAAATTCACTTATAATTTCTAGTAGTCTTTTGTGGCTTCAATTAGATTTTCTATGTAGATGATCATGTTTTAAGTGAATATTCAAGTGAATAAAGACAATTTTACTTCTTCTCCCCCCCAATCTGGATGCCTTTTGTTTCTTTTTCTTGCCTTATTATACTTATATATTAGAACCGCTTGGTCAATGTTGAATTGAAGAGGTAAGATTAGATATTCTTGTCTCATTTTTGATATTAGGGGCAGAGCATCCAATTTTTTATCATCAACTATGATGAGAGAGTAGATTTTTTTCTTTTCTTTTTTCCAATGCTCCTTTTCAATTTGTGGAAGTTCTATTTTATTCCTACTCTGCTGAGGTGATTTTTTTTTTTTTTTTGGTTTTCTCAAAAAACAAGCTTTTTGTTTTATTACTCTTTTCTATTAGTTTATATTTCGTAGATTTTCATCTTGATCTTTATTATTTCTTTTGCTTATTTGGATTTTTTTTTTTTTTTTTTTTTTTTTAGAGATGTGGGAGAGAACAAGTGTGCACGGGTGGGAGTGGGAGGGAGGGGCAGAGGCAGAGAGAAAGAGAATCCCAAGAAGCTCCACACCCAGTGTGGAGCCTGACATTGGCTGATCCCACACCCCTGAGATCATGACCCCAGCTGAAATCAAGAATCGGATGCCGAACCAATTGAGTCACCCAGGTGCCCCACTTATTGGGATTTTTTTTAATTTGGATTTACTCTTTTTCTAGGTTCTTAAAATAGAAGCTTCTGTCACTGATTTGAGATCTTATTTTCTAACATAGGCATTTAGTGGTACAGACTTCCCTTAACAACTACTTAGTGGTATCCAAAAATTCTGATATGTTACATTTTCATTTTTAATTCACTCATAATACATTTTAATTTTCCTCTTGATATCTTCTTTGAACTGTGTGTTATTTTAAAGCATTTATTCTGTTTCCAAATATTTGGGGCTTTTCTAAAAGTATTTCTGTTCGTGATTTCTAATTTAAGTCCCTTGTGGTCAGAGACCATAGGACTCAAATCTTTTAAAAGAGATTTGTTTTATGTTCTTGAATATGGGCTTTTTTTTTTTTTTTGGTAAATGTTCTATGTACACTTGAAAAGAATGTGTATTCTGCAGTTGTTGGGTGGAGTTTTTTATAAATGTCAATTAGGTCAAGTTGGCTGATAGTATTTAGATCTATGTCTTTACTGATTTTCTGTCTATGAGTAATGGGCATCAAAATCTCCTGCTGTAATGTGGATTTGTTTATTTTTCCTTGTGGTTCTATCAGTTTTGCTTCATATATTTTGAAGCTCTGTAATTAAGTATATAAATACTTGGGATTGTTATGTCTCTTATGAAATGGCCCCCTTTTCATTATGAAAGATCTTCTTTATCCATGGCTAAATTTGTTCTGAAATCTACTTTGATATTAATGTAGCTACTTTATCTTTCCTTTTATTAGTGTTACCATGGCATAACTTTTTCTACATTTGTACTTTTAAGAAATAATATTATTTTTTTAATTTTAAGCAGATTCCACTCCCAACATGGGGCTTGAACTCATGACCCTGAGATCGAGTCGCATGCCTTACTGAGACAGCCAGGCACCCCTCTATGTTTGTACTTTTAACCTATTTTGTCTTTATATTGGAAGTGTGTTTCTTGTAGGCAGCATATAGTTGAGTCTTTTTTTTTTTAACACAATGTGATGATCTCTACTTTTTAAGCTGTCTATTGGCAGTATGCACATTTAACATGATTATTATTTTTTTATTAAGTTATGTTAATCACCATACATTACATCATTAGTTTTTGATGTAGTGTTCCATGATTCATTGTTTGCGTATAACACCCAGTGCTCCATTCAGTACGTGCCCTCTTTAATACCCATCACCAGGCTAACCCATCCCCTCACCCTCCTCCCCTCTAGAACTCTCAGTTTGTTTCTCAGAGTCCATAGTCTCTCATGGTTCGTCTCTTCCTCTGATTCTCCCCCTGTTCATTTTTCCCTTCCTGCTTTCTTCTTCTTCTTCTTCTAACATATAATGTATTATTTGTTTCAGAGGTACAGATCTGTGATTCAACAGTCTTAACACAATTCACAGCACTCACCATAGCACCTACCCTCCCCAATGTCTGTCACCCAGCCACCCCATCCCTCCCACCCCCACCACTCCGGCAACCCTCAGTTTGTTTCCTGAGATTAAGAATTCCTCATCTCAGTGAGATCATATGATACACGTCTTTCTCTGATTGACTTATTTCGCTCAGCATAATACCCTCCAGTTCCATCCACATCATTGCAAATGGCAAGATTTCATTTCTTTTGATGGCTGCATAATATTCCATTGTATGTATATGTGTGTATGTGTGTGTGTGTGTGTGTGTGTGTGTGTGTATACACACACCACATCTTCTTTATCCAATCGTCTATTGATGGACATCTAGGCTCTTTCCATAGTTTGGCTATTGTGGACATTGCTGCTATAAACATCAGGGTGCATGTACCCCTTTGGATCCCTACATTTGTATCTTTGGGGTAAATACCCAGTAGTGCAATTGCTTGGTCGTATGGTAGCTCTATTTTCAACTTTTTGAAGAACGTCCATACTGTTTTCCTAACATGATTATTGATGTGGCTAGGTTTAAATCCATCATCTTGCCATTTGTTTTCTATTTGTCATATCTGTTCTTTGTTCCACCTTTTTTTGGCCTTCTTTTGCATTGAGTATTTTTTTAATGATTCTATTTTATCTCCTTTGTTGATTTATTAGCTATAGCTCTTTGTTTTGCTATTTTTGTAATTGTTTTAGGGTTTATAGTACACATCTTTAACTTATCAAGTCTACCTTGAAGTGATAGTATACTAGTTCCCACAAAAGAGCCATACAGCAGTATACTTCTTTTCTCCCCTCCTGAATTTTGTGGTAGTTTTTCATCCATTTAATTTTTATATATGCTATAAATCCCACACTATGTTGCTATTAATTTTGTCCAAACTTCTATTTTTCTTTCAAAGAAATATTAAGGAAAAAATCTTATATATTTACTCAAGTTGCCATTTCTGATGCTCTTCATTGTTTTGTAAATATATTTATTTGGTGTCATTTTGCTGGGTACAGAATTCTGGGTTGACAACATTTTTCTTTCCCTATTTTAAAGATGTTGTTTTATAGTTTCCAATGAGAAATCTACTCTCATCTTTATCTTTATTCCTCTGTATGTAAAGTCTTTCCTTTTTCCCTTTCCATTTCCCTTTCCCTTTCCCTTTCCCTTCCCTTCCTTTCCTTTCCTTTCTTTTCCTTTCCTTTCCTTTCCTTTCCTTTTCTCTCTCTCTCTCTCTCTCTCTGGTTGGCTATTCTTTCTCTGGCTGTTTTTCATATTTTCTCTGTCACTGGTTTTGAGCAACTGAATTAAAAAATGCCTTGGTGTCATTTTCTTCATATTTTTTTGACTGGGTTTCTTTGGGATTCTAGGTGTGGATTTTTAGTTTCCATCAAGTTTGGACACTTTTCAGCCATTATTTCTTTGAATATTTTTTCTCTTCTCCACTCTTTCCTCTCCTTCAGGGACTTACATGTATTTTAGGCTGCTTAAAGTTATCCCCCATCTTAATGATTCTCTACCCACTTTTAAAAGTCTCTTCTCTGTTTGGTATGTTAGATACTTTCTATTTGCTATGTTCTCAGGGTCCCAATACTTTCTTTTGCAATGCTTAATTTACTGTTAGTCTTACCCACATTGCAGTTTTGATCTGTACAAGTTAAATTTGGGTTTCTTTTATATCTTCCATGTCTCTACTAACTTTCCAAACATATAGAATACAGTAATAATAACCATTTTAATATCCTTCTTTTCTAATTCTAAGATTTGTGTCAGCTGTTCATAGATTTTGATTAATTGATTTTCCTGCTCATTAGGGACTATTTTCCTGCTTCTTACCATATCTGATATTTTTGATTGGATGTGACATTATGAATTTTACATTGTTGGGTCATGGATATTCTTCTCTTCGTATAAATATTATTGAGATTTGTTTTGGAATGCAGTTAAGTATCATGGAAACCAACTGGAGCTTTTGGGTTTTGCTTTTAAGATTTGTTAGGTGAGGGGCGCCTGGGTGGCTCAGTTGGTTGGGCGACTGCCTTCGGCTCAGGTAATGATCCTGGAGTCCCAGGATCGAGTCCCACATCGGGCTCCCTGCTCGGCGGGGAGTCTGCTTCTTCCTCTGACTCTCCTCCCTCTCATGCTCTCTGTCTCTCATTCTCTCTCTCGCAAAAAAAAAAAAAAAAAAAAAAAAAAAAAAGATTTGTTAGGTGAGATGGGGATAATGTTTAGATTGGGGCTAATTTTTCCTTACTACTGCAAAAAGATCCTCTTTGTATACTCTACCCAATATTGTGTGAGTCTTGATGATTTTCAGTCTGGCTAGTGGGAACTTGCACTGTTTTCAATCCCATTTGGGTAATGGGCACTGTTACCCCTAATCCTTTCAGAGAGTTCTTCCCCCCATCTTTGCCTGCTTTCTTCACATGCATGCACTCACCAGTGCTCAGCTGAATAGTTAAAGGCCATCCTCTACAAATTACTAGAGCTCTGTCTCTGTGTACCTCTCTTGTCTCTGGTTCTCTCCCCTGTTAATTCTAGCCAGGTAGGTCTCCACACACTCTTAGCTCATTTCCTTAACTCAGGGGGTCCTCCAGGCTCTGCCAGAAACCTGATCCCTATAACTTGGAGCAACTGTAGGACTTACTTTTGTTTCCCGTCTCTCAGGTATTGCTGTTCTTCACTGCCTGATAACTAGTATGTTGGAAAGAAATGTTTTATATATATTTTTTCTCTTTTCTGATTTTTCAGGTGGGAAGGTAAATTCAGACCCTATTACTCTTGGTGGAAGACAGAAGTCCCCACACTCATTGTAAATGTGAAGAGATAAAACTTTCCTTTCAATTAAGGGAAAATTTCCTTCTAAGAGACAGCTGTGATGATCAAAATGTGGTGCGTGTATTTTAAACAAAATATTAAGTCTAAGTTACTTTGTAGGAAAACTTGTAGTATTTTAACACACATATTCAGCTGGTCCCAGAGAAGATGCCCTTGGTTTGATAGCTAAGATTATACCTGTATCTGTCTTAGGTGAATAATTCAAGTGGATAACTGTCATTAAGAGCCCTTGATATCTTTTTGTCCTCACTCAAATTAAGAAGACCAAATTAAATGTCACCTCCAAGCTGGTTTTCCAGTTTCAAATAATTCTGGGACTATCTCTTTCCTCTTTTGGTTTTAAAGTTGAAAGAAAAAAAAAAAAGGTTTGCCAAAAATACATGACAGTTCACTTTGCAAAGCTCAATTCTGAGCCATGGAAACTAACATGGAATCAAGGGCTGTGTTCAAAATTGCACTCATCAAACCAAAGTTAGATTTTCCAACCTGGGGCACTGGCCGATTGTCATTTCCAGGAAAATGATGTGAGAAAATACTTTGAACAGGGAAAATAATTATCCTCCCTCAACTACTTCAAAGGTAGTCCTAGAAAATGAAAATGAATCTATTTCTCCTGACTTAGGACCATATTATCAACTGTGAACTTGTTTCACAACATAAATTCAGAGTGGATAGTCTGTTTCTCTGAACTGGATCTACACAGTAAGGAAAGAGGTATTCACCTCTCTCTTTGGGGGCCAGCCAATGGGGCCAAGAGAGGTGCTGGGTGGGACAGAACCACAGTATGCTTCTGTTCTCCCACAGCTCTTCTGTTAGAACCTTCTGAAAACAGTCAGCTTACCCGAGAACACTGTGCTCATGGCCACATCTCTCTTATACCTTTTAAGGTCCAGCTAAATTCATACCACTGTCCATGAATCCTTTCAACTAATAGGTCAACTTCCATTGCTCTTTTTCCCCCTGCTTAATGGTTTAGATGGTCTAACTTTAGAGGACACATTTTGCTGTTGAATCTTATGCTGTTTAAGATTTTTTTAAATTGTTTCTGTGCCTATAAGTAGGGTCTAATTAATGGACTGGTGAGCTACTTTAAGATCAAGAGTATGAATTGTTTTTCTTTCTCTCTCTTTATACGTCTAATAAAGTAGTCACACTTCCTCTGCCATTCTTAACATAACTATGGGCAAGTCAACTGAACTCTCTTTAGTCCATAGTTTTTTAACTACACAATTTGGAGGGCAGATTAGTGACTTTATATGGTTCTTTAAGATAAAAATTTATAATGCTATTGCTCCTATATAATATTCCATTCGGTCAGTCTACATTTGTTGATACCAAGCACCAATGACAGGTGCTATATAAACAAAGATGATTAAGAGAGAGGAATCATAATTTAAAGGAGTGGGAGGATTGGTTAAGGGGTAGAAAAATATGGATCTAAAAAAATCCAGCACAGGTGGATAACATAAGGTGGATAAAATACAGTAAGGGGATATGCAATCAGCTTTGAAGCAGACTTACCAACTCAACTCCATTGGCAATTTGATCTTCGGGAAGTGGAGCTGGACTTTTTTTTTTTTTTTTTTTTTAAGCAAGGATGGTCATGAAGTCAGCTAACGACACTGGTCAGGCAATTCTTCCAAAACTTTAATATTTAGTTATTCTATGACCCTATGAATCCTATGACCCCCCTACAGAAGAAATATTCCCATGAAAAAATTCAGAATGATTGTCTAAATCACTAAAGAAGGGGAACATAAATATCCAGATTTGCTCTGTGCTAATATCTAAGAGGAGATACTATAGTTACTGGGGTAGTCTAGTGCCTGAGCTGAGTGTCACGGGAGACACAAGACCTTAGAGGGTAATGGCTTTATTATTTAACTTTCCTAAAAACTATCAGTATCTAGATATTCTAGACTTCCTCAATGTCATCAATGCATTCCTTCTGGAGTCTGAATTAAATTTTTCATTAATCATCACTCTTCAATGGATGACAAGTAGCCTTCTTGTGTTGCCCCTGTGTCCTTTATGAGTTCCACAAATAACTCATTAACCTCCATATAAAAGCCAGCATGAAAACAGAAGGAAGTCTCTGTGAATGAGCTTCACGGATATGAGTCAAGGATCTCCTGAGCGAGTTCCACAAAGCTTCCTCTCTCCTCGCAGAGTTCTCTCCAGAATTAAATGCTTATTGACTTCACGCTAATATCCATTTAGTAATCTGCCATTTTTGTTTGTTTTAATATAGCACTCAGTTTTACAGTAGAAGGGAATTATGCAGTTTAGAAGTATGAATATTAAAAAAGGATTTAATTAAATCTGTTGCCTGAAACCTCTGTCTAAAGCTATAATGACAAATTTAGTCCATATTTATTATGGTGCACAGGGGACCTTAACCAGATCATTAGTTTATATGCCTTACTCAGTAGTGAAGTTCTAAAACTTTACATTTTGCATATTATTACATTATTCATTTTTCCAACTAGGCATAAAATACGGCTTCCCATGAGTACAATACCTAATTCTTCAAAATATACAAAGATAGCAATAAAATGATTAAATTACAACTCTTACATCTGTTCTTCTTGTCTGATTATAAATTAAAATGTTTTAAAACAGGAGAAAACAATTCAGGTAGCAAATGGATTTAAACTGTTCACCTTCTCATAGGCTGGGGAGCAAATAAATATAGACACATAAACATGACAGACAGACACACAGTCAGGCAAAAATATGGAAAGATGCCCACTTTTGACTGGACTTATTCTCACTTTCTATGGCTTCTAGTATCTGCTAAAAACATTTGTCTAGTAAGAGATTGCAGTAAGTTAAATGCACTTTCTTCTGCTGATCACAAAGTTTGAACTAGCCATTGGAGGTGCCAATGTCTGAGAAATAACTGAATGAAATTGCGTGGTATATAAAATACCCTTTGTTTTAAAGCCAAACTATAAAATGTTATGTCTGCCAGGAGGAAAATATTTAATGCTATTCTAATCCATTAGCTATCAAGGCAAAATGCTGCCTTGTGTTTTCTTTAACAATCACACATTAACTCATGGTTAATTTAATGATGGAAATAGGCACAGGCATAAGACACCCTGAAGGCATTTTTGATGTAACCTGTGAAGTCACCAACCATTTCAGATTATGCAGTCATCAGCCATAAAACACAAACTTGAAAACTCTCATGAATTGTCACCTATGTAGCCTTCATTTGGAGTTCACTTATGATAAAGTCACAGCACCAAACAATGCATTAAGTCATTTTTTATAAGTAGTAGCCTAACATATACAACTACGTAATTTTGGAATTCGTACTTGAGGAGTCAATGTACATATGCATTCCTTGAATTCATGGCATTTTCTTCAAAGCCTACTGCTTGGCTTGAGAGATTTTACCTTGATTGTTAAGCACAAGATTTTAGATGCTTGATCAGATAAAAAGAGCAGCTGAACTGCTGAAACTGTTTACACACACACACACACACACACACACACACACACACACACACACACAATTAGTATGTGAAACCAAAAATAAATGTTAGGTGCAAAGCAAAGGAAAGATGGATGTGTTTAGTAGGCTGAGGACTTCAGTCTTTAGTAGAGCACAGATGGAAGAATGGGTTGGAGAGCTTTGGGCAGACTAGGAAAACTAGAATGTGAGCATTAGTTCTTTGGAAAAGAACCTGGGACTAGGAAGAGGGTCAGGCTAAAGGAGATTCCAATCCAGATGAATGTGTTGGCCTCGTAGGAAGAATCCTGGGAGAGCAAGGAGTTGGTGTCTTATGAATTCAACAGTGTAACTCACTCTTCAGGAGAAAGACTTCAGATTCACTTAGCAAGTCACAACATTAGAGTCAACCTGATGTCTAGTTGTCTTAGCTTGAAGCAGTTTTTTAATCCCAGAGATTGCAAAAGAATGAAGAGGAACTAAGGTCAATATATAGGCAACTTTGCAGGAAGTATGGATATATTTTTTAAATAAAGAGTTGTATGAATTTTCATATAGGGTTAAAAAATAACATTTGAAGACAAGTAAACAAGACATTACTCAGTTCTTCTTCAAAATAGGTCTACACACACACACAAAACTCTCATTCAAGGCAGCTATATATTCACCCTTTGAAAGAACAGATGCTTTTAAGTCTTCTCAGATCATCACCACAACTAAGACTAATGGAAAGACTAATGCCAGCCAGATCAGAGGAAACCCATGGCCGAGTATTTCCAACCCCTGTGCCTAACACAGCTTCCAGAGCTGTGGGCTTTTCAAGTGACTGTTGCCCTCCCAGAGGGGTATTCATAAAGTAAGCATTTGCTCAACTTTGTAATTTTTCCACAGGTGTACGCATGAGGAAAGCCAGCCTGATAATCCGGGGATCCTTAACGTTTCTGAATCAATTGAGTTTTCTTCAACTGAGATGTTATGAAACACTGAGTTTTCTTCTATCGCCAATGCACGTGTTTACCTTCGATGAAAGTGACTCTTTATGTTCCCATGACATAGGCCTTCCAGATAAATGTTACGGTGATATCACAAAGGGCTTTTTTAGGACTGCTTCAACGGCAAACTGAAACGTGTGAAATAAACAGCTATTCAAGTTTCAATAAGTCAAAATTCTCCCTGTTACTCAACTGGATAGGAGGCAGCTAGAGTGTCCTAAAGATGGAACCTGCTGCAGAAAATGTGGAAAAGAGGAATCTACATGCCCTTCCCAGGAAAGAGTGAAGGGGAGACTGAGGGCAACAGGGACACAGAGAGAGACAGAGGCCTGTTTGGAACATGTGAAATCTGTCAGCTTTCAAAAGGAATATACTGTAGTTTGATGAGGTGATCCCATCCTTTGATTTATATAATAACCTACAGAAATCCAGTCCCACTCCCCACTCTGTAGGGAACAATACGCCACCAACATAACTCTGGCTTCATTACAGGACGTCCCCCGATAAATAAAATCTAGATCTGGCCTCTGTCCACTGCTGTTCTAAATGAGCCCAGCCAGCCTGGCCCACGTTTTTTCATTTCATTTTCTGGAGCCAAATGACTACCATCTGTTGTCACGAAGCTGTCACACAATCAGTAATGGAAGATTTCTAAGGAATATAATGGCTGAAGGATGAATATGTGACAGTCCAGCTCCTATTGAGCAGGAGGAGAAGAGCAACCCATTTGAAAAGAAACAGCACTGTGTTCTCCCACTTCTCAGCAAGTGCATTGTAATACAAATCTTTATTTGGACTCAAGACGTTGACAGGTCAATTGAACAGAATAAGTCTAGTTTATGATGCAGTTGTCAGAACTGGTTAAAGCAGGAGTCTGTTTACCGACGTCCTGAGATATTCCAACAATTTTTCTTGCAAACCAGCACCTTGAGGTTAATTACTTTACCAATTTGAGTAAATGGCAAGCCATATTCCCATCTGTCTCCATTAGTTCCCCACTATTTCTCAATTTATGATGACTGGGGTCAAGGCTGTGGTACAAAAGAAGGAGTAATAAAGCATGAATGGAGTAATTTTCTGTTTATACAAATGTGGTAGCCACAGCATAAATAAGGCAAAGACATCTTGAACGTGCATATTCTTAGCTTTGAAACCTCTGGATGCTAACTATATTTACAGTAAACGTGTCTCCTAATTTGTAAGTGTAGAACAAATACCAGTGACAAACTGCACTTTCTGTATTTATGGGCTGCAAGCTAAAGCCCGATATCACAGCCAGCAGGACGTTGGCTGGTCTCACAGTAGAAACCAAGTCAACAAAGATTCCGAAAGACCTAGAAGAGTCAATTTCTCTTCAGCTTCCTTGTTCACCAAGAGCAAGGTCTTTGGGAAACAAAGAAATGTTAGACTTCTGTGTTGGTACCACCATAAGGTGTGAGTGAAGCATTTACATTTGATATAAGCATTTCTTGCTATCTATATAGATTCCATGTTGGAATCCCTTAAAATCTATTTAGAAGTATGACTGATTAAAAAATATAAATATATAAATTTTAAAGATTTTATTTATTTGACAGAGAGAGAGAGAGAGAGAGAGCACGAGTAGGCAGAGCGGCACGCAGAGGGAGAGGGAGAAGCAGGCTCCCCGCCGAGCAGGGAGCCCGATGCAGGGCTTGATCCCAGGACCCTGGGATCATGACCTGAGCTGAAGGCAGCTGCTTAACTGACGGAGCCACCCAGGTGCCCCCCCAAAAATATAAATATTAAAAAAAATTAAGCATCGACATTTTCTTTCCTTTTTTTTATTCACTTTCTCCCTCTCCCTATCTATGTTTCTTCCTTCCTTCTTTACTCTGCTTCTCTCTCTCATTCTAATCACTATCAAACATAAGATAATTTATAACTTTTATGTATATGTTCTAATCTAAATCATAAATATGTAATATATTTTACCTCTGAATTTCATAGTGTATCATTTTAGTATTCAAAACAAAATGGTATTTTTCAGAAGCCCTTCATATATAATTTAAAAAGAAATCGGCCAATTTCCCTGGTTTATTAATAGATATGGCAGATTGATATATTTTTACCTAATCTGCTTTTCTCAAACACTGGCAGTTAAAAAGAAAAAGAAAGAGGCAGAGAAGATAAATTCTTGGCCACTTGCCACAAATGGTCAAAGTGATCATTAATTAAGTACCACAATAAAATAGATTTTACAGCAAATGAGCCATAAGGCATCTATTTTACAATAAAGGATTCAAAACAGAAAGGATTCAAAACTGCTCCACAATCACTTTGAAGTTCTCGACTCTGACATTGTCATTGATCAGGCACAGGCCCAAAGAAAATCAGCTCTGAGTAACAAAATGGGAAAAAAAATCTATTTTTCTTAACTTCTAATGGGTCACATTGAGTAAGAAGATTTCTCCAGGCCTTTCAGAAGGACTCGTAGGCAAATGCAATGTCCATTCTCTTCTTGCTTTTGGGGTGCCTCTGTTGTCTTCCCCTTTCCTTTCCCACACTTCCTTCCCCTCTCAACTGAAACAGGCTACCATTTACATGAGGACAAGGAGATGGTCTTCAGACATTTCAGACTGGCTTTTACCATTCATTAGATGAAGAATACAATTAAAATCTAGGCTAAAAATCCTCCAACTTTCTCCGAGGTGCTACCAGGCGGTCCTGCTGAAGCAAGGCCCAGTAGCAGGAAGGCTTTTCTTAGGGCCAAGTCTTAAAAAGTCTTCTCCCCAGGCAGGAGCTTGGGGAGGCAGTGGTCTGGATCTGGGGTCCCTCAAATCACAGAAGAAAAGCAGGCAGTGTATCTGTGTAGAGGGACCAGAGGAGACATATAGAAAGTTGTGGAAAGGGTCCCTGCATCTTTTGTGGGAGAACATAAGGGTAATCAATGAGGGGGAGAAGCTGATCCTAGGGCCCTATTTTTAAAAAGATTGGTTTAAAAAAATAAAAATGATTTGATTAAGGGTATATAAATAGGTACATTCATTCAGCTGAAGTATATTTGAGCTATGACTACATTCTAGAAGTATGAAACTTTAGAGATAAAAAAAGATTCTTGCCCCTGAAGATATCCTAGTCTAATGGGCAAAACAGACAAGAAAATAAATCATCATAATGTGGTGTGAGAGAGATACATATAGGAGGGTCCTAACAGGATGCTCATGGTTAAGGCACCAAACTAGCGTTGGGAGATCCATGGAATGGGAACCAACATGTTGGGTAGCATCTCTGCCCACAAATACTTCCTCATTGCCCAGTATTCTGCCAAATAAAAGAGTCACCTCCATTGATGGGTCCCCTTTAAGTTGCAAAAACTCCCAGGAAGGGTAAAAGTAAGGACCACCGGTCATTTGTCTTTTAATGTGAATTATATAAACATGCTAATTTCTCAGATCTTAGAATACAAACGGTAGAAGAAACTTTAGAGATCATTTAGTCCAATTTGCTCATTGTACTGAAGAGGAACCTATAGCCTGGGAGGTTGGGGAAGGTGTGAAGTTTTTGTGAGGACCCCCTCTAGCCTTGGCCTGCAGCAGAAGGACGGACTTAGGGCTGGCTGGCATCTGCAGTCTCATCAAAACATGCACTGATGAATGGCAGCTGTAATGCTCTTCACCAACTAAAGATCTTTGGGCCTTATGTTTTTCACCCATTGATAATATTTGCTAGTGCTTTTTCTTTCTTCACTTAAAACATTTCCCATATATTGTATGCTGTTATAAGTGCTGTAAGTCTTTAAAAGATGAAAACATAACTAGTAGAAGCAAAGAGAATGTGCTCTGGAGGCCACCATCACGGCCACTTAATAGCTATGTGGCTTTGGGCAAACCTTAATTTCTTCAGCTCTAACGTGCTTAATATGTACCTTGTCGAATGGTTGAGTTAGAGATGATATGTTAATACACGTAAAGCATCTAGTACCATGCCAGGTACAGATCAAACACTCAATAAATGTTAGGTGGTGCTATTTAATTTGCTCTCAATGGAGCGCATTCAGTCTGACAGTAAGATCCATTTGTGTGCCAGGCCCACTGTTATAAACGGGGAATGCAAAGAAGAAGTCACCACGAGGTTTATCTTCTAGGACCTGTGTGTGAAGCATTGTGGGAAGACAGCAAAGGAAGGAACAAACTTTCCTTAGGTAAGTCTGCAAAGTTTTCAAAGGGCTCAGTTAGTTTTGGAAGAAAACACAGGGATTTGCTGGCAGAAGTGAGGAAATGAGATTTGAGGCAGAGGTTCTAATATTTGTAAAACATGAGAGAGCATGGCCAATTTGGACCAAAATAGTATCTCTGTCTTATTCTCTTACTCACAACGCCCTTACATGATTATTATGTTCCCATCAAAACAAGGACCTTTGCCCTTTAAGACTCCGCAGTCCACCTCCTTGGAAGGCATTCCCACCTCATCTCTATGCAAATTCTTATCTGTAGTTCACCTAGTTGCTGTTCCCCAAAATGCCTGTCCATTTCCATCTCTAGAATTTGCTCCCATCGTTGTCCCAACCTGGGTGCCTTTGTTCTGGGCTGATTCCGATTTTATTCATTTGTCATAGCCTGGCCAAATCCCAGCACTTCCTCTCCTATTTGGCCGACCTAGTCCTTTCCATCCTCTGGATGCCCTTGGCACTGAGTCATCAGCACTCAATCACATCTGGCTCTGCATTACCTCGAAATTTTAACTTGTCCATGTGTTGTTTTTCCATTGAAATTTTTAAGATCTCAAATACAGGGGCTATATTTTAGACTTCTTCATATTCCTTTCAGCAACTTTCAAGGGTCTTATAAATACTTAGTTGATTGATGACTATACTTGATTTGTGAGTGTGATAAAGTTGATTTCCCTTTGTTTATGGGGGAAAAGATTTCAGGGAGGAAAATACAGGAGAAGAGAATTTTTGTAGAGGTCAGTGGTCTAGGCCACCCACTTGAAGAGGATGCCACTGGTCTGATCCAAATGAGATATGGGGAGAACTCTGCATGTTACTGTCATTTAAAAACTGTACTTTATTTCTGATCTCCCAGAGGTCAGTCAGCAAGCTGTCAATTTCCTCTCTATGTAAAAACTAATGTAACATCTATTCCATCTACCTCACGACAATCTTGTGAAGATAAAATAAGAAACATTGTGCCTGGTAAGCGTATTTGGAGAGGAAGACATTTTCAAGACACACATGGTGCCACTATACTGTATACAAACACCCCAAGCAGTGGGGCCAGTCCAGAGATTGTTCTTTTTCTACTTGTGGATTTTTTCCCTCTGGGCAGTCACATTATTTCTAGGTTAAAGGGTATGTTATACATTTTCCCTTGAGAAGAAACCAGGAGGATAATGAGCTGAGACTGAGCGCCTTGACTGGGCTTAGGTAAACTGCAGTGACACAAAGTTCAAGTTTTGGGGGACATAGCTAATTAGATGTGGTAGATTGAAAATTTCCTACAAGTGGTTTCTACCAGTGTAATTAAGCTGTGAGAATCAAATGAGATTAGACTGGTAAGACACAGAAAGACCTGGAACACTACAGCCTAAGGCACCTTTCAGAAATTCTGCTTTGCTTTCGCTCACATTGGGGGTCTGTCTGCAGTCAACTGTACTTGGATACAGAGCATTTACCACCCACGTACTGCTAGAATCCTGTTCTTCCCAAGTCAAACAGTCCCTCCTTAACTGAGAACTCAGCTTTTCCATTCTCGAGTCCAACCATGGAGGATAGATTAGTATACAGGTTTGTATGGAGCTCCTATAGGCTTGGCTTGTATGTCAAGGAGTCATGATGAAATCAGCAGCCAGTTTTTTTTTTTTTTTTTTTTTTTTAAAGCCACACAAAAGCACAGAGCAAAGTAGGGCAGGGTGATGTTACAGTGAGGGAATAACAGATAAAACTGGCTCTGTAGTCCCATCAGAATAAGCTGACAAGGGCTGATGAGTTTAAAATGAGAAGGAGAGCTCCCCTGAACTAAAAGGAGAGGTGAAGGAGAGATGTTCCCCAGGAAGCTGAGGGCCTGCTCCAACAAGAGTTGTCGAGAAAACTTACTCATCATATTGCTAACGTGCCCTTCTCTCCAAAAGGGATGTTGGGAGGCTAGAGACCTGCTCAGCATGGATTTCTGTCTCAGCTTGTCCCTTCCTGACAGAGACGCCAGTGTTACCAAAGACTTATGGACCTTGAAGTCAGAGGCCTGCCTGCTGCGGCCATCGCAGGCTAGTCCAGGGCCTGTCCAATGGGAGGGGCTCAATACATGTTTTTGGAATAAATATAAATGAATGAGTGACAGCAGTGAGTGGATGGAGAATGATATTTGCAAGCCCATTCTGAGCCATCTGGATTCAGAGAAAGCCAGGGAGGATGGCTACAGACGGCAAGGGCGTACTGGCATAATTTTCCATGACCCTCCTCCAGCCACCTCACATCAACAGATGGGGACTTGGTGTGGCATGGGGGTTTTGCTCCTCAGGTCTGGTGTAACTGTGATTGCATGTCCGTAACATTACAATACATCACAATAAAGTCATTATTGTTTTATTATTATGGTAAAATGGCTGGTCCCTGAGTATTCATAAAATACAAGTGGCCTTCCTGGATCACTAACAAAACATGCGCTTGGCCTTGACTCCTTTAATATCCTTCTCTGAAAGCTTCAACCAGCCACTTCTCTATGTTTTACTCACCTTGGCAATTAGGAGATAAGAACAAGTGGCTCACATGTCAAAAATCCATAGCGTCCAGAATATCTAAGAATAAGCATTATATATGTATGTCTACGTATTGAAGTCCACTCAAAACAAAACAAAATGCAAAAATCTGATGTTGGTGATTACAGATCAGTGGATGGAGGGTCTTGATGACTGCTAAATGCTAGAATGAGAAGACTTCTTATGGCCCAAGATTCTCTAAAACTTGGTGATCATCCTTTTTCGACTTTTCCACAATGGAAACACTGTATTATTGGAGAATTTTCTGTTCATGATTTTTTTTATGAGCCTTTGAACTTATTACAGAAATAATCTGCACTTTTCCCCCCCAGAGATATCTCAAAAACTGACATGGAACGACCAGTACATAATCATGTTGCCTCTTGGGGTCTGTTCTACATCTCGGCCGCTTGGGTTTTTTTGCTGCACTTATGGCCTTCTCCTTTGGCTGATACTTTCCTGAACCACCTATATCCCAAAGACTTTCTTTTTACCTGGTTGAAAGTACTCCTTGCTTCTCTAAATTCAGTGAAAAAGTCTCATCTTCATTAACAGTCCAGGACAAAACTTCCTTAACAGAAGTCAAGCACTAACTTCTGTAATTAAGAAATGGCATGATTAAGAAATTTCACCTATCCCTGAAGGTGAAATAGGATGATTTCCTATCCTTGGAAACTGGTACTTTCCAATCAATTGGGTTTTAGTCATTAGCAGCCACACCATGGCCAAATAATCACACCAAGGCCAAGAGGTCAAGGTCCTGGAATTTTATGTGCAAGAGATTTCATATCTTTTTTTTCTTAAGCATAATTAAAATAAAAAACAACTTTTAGTAGCTGGTGGCAGGTGAGATTGGATGTGTCATTAAGAACTATAAATGCATATGAAGCAGTGCTTTGTTGACTCAAGGTCACTGGCCTGATCTGAGAACACTTAAATTGTAATCAAGGCCACTCATTGAACCATGAGTAATTTTAGGCAAGTTTCCTGGGTGTGTGCTGACGTAACCGAAGAACCTCATTCTGCTTGACCAGCATGGAAAACAGCAGTTAGGTTGAAATATTTGAAGGTTGCTGTCCGAAGGAGGTGCTTTTAACCATTTTCAGAGTGTACTAGCTTCTTATATTGATTGTCTCTCTTCATTTTCATAAGCACTATTCAGCTACAAATAGAATTTAAATTTCCTCCCATCTTTCATGGTGAGGGAGATGATCCTCATCCAAGTGACTCTACTTTAATAGAAGATGGACATTATTCTCCAACCAGAGAAAGTCATTAAATTGCTTCTATATAAAGTGAAACAGGTAACCTTCTGAACTGGAGGAAAAAACAAACCAGAAAATTTCCTTTAAATAAATCTGACATTGAGGCTCAAAAAGAAACTGAGAGACATTTTAATATATTTGCATTTAGGTACATATTTTTGGGAGAAGGACGACAAAAACAAAGTACACTTCTTTACAGTAGAAATATTTTTGAGACAGAAGATCTTCTAACTAAGATAGCCAGTCTGAATATGAGAAAAAAGCAGTGTTCCCTCAGCTATCCTGATTCACATTGTGAGCTTAATCATCAAAAATCTAGTTATGATCGTACCAAATTAAGAAGAGTCTCTCATAGCTTTCAGAAAACCTGTAAGCTGTTATTAGCAGAAGCAAATAGGAAAGCAAGAGGTAAGAGTTCCCAAGATGAACCATCTGACAGGTTGAGAAATTAAACTAAGTCCTTATGTCAGGGGGACTTGGGTCTGTGAGAGCCTTGAAAGATCAAGCATCCAGAGTTCAATTTCTGCAAATTCTTTGCTAGCAGGTGGTGCCAACATGGAATCTCACTGCCAAAGGATATTTGGATCTGCCCTGCATCTGGGAGGATTACAGAGGGAACTTTGGTCTTGGAGACAATATGTTCATATCACACCTGCTTTCAGCTGCCACAGGCTACAGTGGAGGCCAAAGGAGGAGCCATTTTAGAGCCATAGGAACCTTGGATTCAACCTCTAATTTGCAAAGTGCATCTGCTTTATAGACCCGTTTGACAGCAGTTTCGTAATTAGAAAAACATGCCTTATATTTTCACACTTCCCAAACCATAAAAAAAATCTGGCTTTATTTTTAAAACACTGATTACATGATGGAGGAAAACCTTAATTTCAGGGAACATACTTGACTAAGATAAATAATTTGGAAGCAGGGTAACAAAATTTCTCTGGTAGCAGGGAAATCATGTGGTGTGATAAGCGAATTTATCAAACAATTGTGCCCAAGATGCCCCATTCTGCACACTGGATTCATTTGAGGTTCTGCAGTTAGTATTCCTTAAAGTAACCAGGGCAGTTTTAGCTGTTGAAGCGGTGGGACTTATGTTTTTTCGGGGGGGAGCTTATCACCTATCACTTAGGTTTTTTGTGGGGGGGACCTCTTTAATTGTTTGGGATTAAAAAGTCAGTCCAAAGAAAAGTCTTAAAATCAGCTGCTTCAAAGATGTTCTTAGGAGAGAAGGTATACTACAGGTTTATCACAAAATCAGAATTTGAGGAAGAATATGCTGTGATTTGTTCCCAGTGTACTGGGAAGTTGCTTTGATGGGATGACGATGACGGTGATATCGATGATGAAGATGATGATGATGATGATGATGTGTCAGGCACTGTCCTAAGTGTGTTATATGAACTATCTCGGGTAACCAGCCTAGCAGTTCTAGGAAATAGATTCCACTCTAATTCCCATTTTACAGATGAGGAAATTGAAGCATGCATGGTATATAACCTCTCAAGTTCATTCAGTTATTAAATTTGAGCAGTGGGCCTTAAACCTAAACAGCTGGTTCCAGCATCTGTAATCTTAAATATGACCCTAGCCTGCCATCTTACAGAATTTCTATGTGGATCATAATTGCCAGTTTCCTTGCCCTGGGTAAAGCATAATATCAAGTAAATTTAACCTTCACAATGATTGACATAATATTCTCTATATTATATAGGAATTAAATTTGTGGAAACTAAATAGGGGTGCATAGCAATCCCGATCAATTGACAAAAGACTAACGTTACACAGGAGGAAAACAAAGGGCATAAAAATGGTTTTCAAATTGAAACCATGTGAATTAATATATCTGGGGGAAACACAGATGGGGCAAATAAGATAAAAGAAGGCTGAAACTACTTAAGAGGGTAGACAAGAAGAAAACGAAGCACTCAGCTACAAATTAAGGCTCCTTGTTTGTAGGGTTGAGTCCTGGGACTGTCACTGAACTCTGAAATGAGCAACCTCCCCATGTCTTTCCGTGCATCTCAATGCTCCCCCAAGTCTACATTCTCCCAAATGCCTCATTGGCGCTTTCTGTAGTGTTTCTCCCAAGTTTTCCAATATCCGCTTATTAAGTAGGCGTTTATAAATCACATGGTGTACTAAGCATGGTCTCATCTTCCTAATAAAGTGAGTCCAGATAGAATCCACACATATATAAACTGGTTACCTAACTTGTTTATTTACTGGTTAAGTATTGCTTAAAGACAGTGATCTATTTCAACTTCTAAACTTAAAAAAAGGGTATATCAGAAAATATGTTGGCATGAGGAAATAATTAACTTTCCAAAAGGATTTATTCTATACTCTACTAAAGACAAGATTCCCAATGCACTTAAGAGGGAACATACTTTATTAAAATTGAATGTATATGTAACTTTTTAGAAATATACTTTCACTGTGTACTTTTTTTTCCCTATAAGAGAAGGATTCCTTAATCTAAAAGCACCAGTTCTTCTTTTTCCACCCTCACTTTTACAAAGGGTAATAAATCTTTGTTTATAAGTTTGAAAGAGTAATTTTGTCATGCCTCTCTTCTAGAGAATGCTATAACATCAAACATTTAATGGATGTCATATCCAAATAAAACAGAAGACTAGGAAGTAACTGCAAATTCATATTATATATAATTATATTACTATTCCTTAAAACATCACTTTTGCTATGATTTAATCTATTTTACAGTATCTTTTATAGTTATTATATACCATTGTTATTCTTGACTACCTGTTGTATATACATTTACTTAATTTAAAAAATACCTGTTCATAAAATTTATCTTGCAAATAAATCTGCATAATCAATTCATCTTTTAAAGCAGTACAGAATTCACCCTGTAGATGGGGGACTCCAGGGAATCCTTGTGGGAAGTGAAGAACTATTACACATGCCAACAGTTGGTAAAACTAATCTGATTGCTCTGAAAAGGAAGACTATTCTTTTTTTTTTTTTTTAAAGATTTTATTTATTTATTTGACAGAGAGAGACACAGTGAGAGAGGGATCGCAAGCAGGGGGCGTGGGAGAGGGAGAAGCAGGCTTCCCGCTGAGCTGGGAGCCCGATGCGGGGCTCGATCCCAGGACCCTGGGATCATGACCTGAGCCGAAGGCAGACGCCTAACGACTGAGCCACCCAGGCACCCCAAAGGAAGACTATTCTTAAAATAAAGCATATTTATAAGAGAATAAAACAAAATGCTTCATTTCCCCCTCCCTAAAGAAGAGAAAATAAAGCACCTGAGGACTAGGTTCTAAGGTATTTTAAGACTGTCCCTTACACAATACTCCTGAGGTCACCCGCTAAGTGTCTCATAACCACTCACCGTCTGATTCTAAATGATAACAGTAAAATTGATCACCATTTAATATTTCTGATAATCACAGATATCAAGATATGATCCTTCATTGTTTACTTATAACTGAAAATACAGTCAGAAAATGAAAACAAAACAGTATGATAAGAAATAGAAGTCTAGGGTGCCTGGGTGGCTCAGATGGTTGAGAGTCTGCCTTCGGCTCAGGTCATGATCCCAGCGTCCTGGGATCTAGCCCCACATCGGGCTCCCGGCTCAGCGGGAAGCCTGCTTCTCCCTCTCCCTCTGCCTCTACCCCTCCCTCTGCCTCTCCCCCTGCTCATGCTCTCTTTCCCTCTCTCTGTATCTCTGTGTCTCAAATGAATAAATAAAATCTTAAAAAAAAAAAAGAAATAGAAGTCTGGGGACTACAAAGAGATAATCAGATTTTTAAGTCACTGAACATAATGTTTTGTAGGAGCCCAATGAAATTTTTGCCGGTTTCAGAGCCCACATTTTAAGACTTTCACGCTGTGTCTAAAATGCGTTAAACACCAGCATGATTCTCAATGGCGATGTAAAAGAAATTATCAGTAGGTAAACCCTCTGGAACAATGACATTAGTTCTGATAATGGGTTAGCATGACACAGCTTAAGATTCCTACGAAAGCAGATTTGGGTGTTTTTGTTTTTCACTCACAAGGTACGTTTTTGTTTTCAGCCTCCTAAGAAATCATAAAATTTATAAAAAATGATAAGGTTATTTCAACCCAAAGGTTCAAACTCCTCGTGAGGCAACTTTGTTTTGCGTATCTGACTCTCTTGGCAGATGTAAAAATGGAGCACACAAATGTGACATAACGACCTTTGAGAGGGAGAAGGTAGGGGCCATGGTAGGGGCAGCATAGCGGACCAAAGTTCTGAGCTACTCATCTGTAGCACCGTCCTTCTACATTTCTGAACCTCCAACCGCATATTCCTTTTGCTTCCTTCAGCTTCCCCTCTCCATATGTCACTCAACACTGCCAACCTTTATCTTACTTTTCTATTTGTCAGTTTTACCCATTTCTTTTAAGTTTCACAATGATCCCCTTACTCTAGCACAGACTCCTCCACCACTTTATGTGTATTTCTAGACTAGAAGCTCTATTCTGGTCTCCCCTATGACAGTTTCTTTCTTGCCTTTCATCCTGTGATCCAGTTGCTTTAACAGCCTGCCTCCAGCATATTACCTAAATTAAAAACACAAATCTCACCTTTTTTTTTTTGGTCTAGTGTTCAACCCTTTTCCCCCTCTCAATCTACCTGCTTCTTCTAAGCTCATGTCTTATATATGAAACATGAAATTTCTTTTCTCTTTCTCTAGCTCAGTGCTTCTGCTCTTTATTCCTTGCGTCGGAAATGTCTTCACACTGCCTTCTTCCACCATTTTACATCTGCATACTCACCTACTCTAGCTCCCATGTTATATCAACCCAAGGCTAACCAAGTCTTTAACTACCTACTCAGGTAATACCCTATTTATCCGTGCATGTTTATAGGTAATCGTAAATGTCTTCGGTGATGTTTGCTTTTTCTAAGGAGACTGTAAACTCCTGAAGGTCAAGGCTGGGCTCTAGAACTATTGTGATCATACAGGGGGCACTCACAAAGTGCTGTCAAATTATTTGCTGATAGTTTTTCATTTGAACTACCCCTCAATGTTTCGTGATGCTCTAAAATCTCTGGGTATAATGAGGACAAGTTATTCCATCAAAAGACTTCCTTCTGTTAGCTAGAAGTTTCTTCAGGACTTAGCTTTGGTCCTATCAGTCTTTTTCCTTAGAAATGGGAATTAAATATTAAAATAGTGGAATTAAAGTGTCTGTACCCTGAGTTATTTTAAATGATCAACCTGAGTTTTAAGCAGATTTTGAACATTTTAAAATATGAAGGACGTCTCTCTGTAGCTTTTCTCTCATCACTATTGATCCGTTTTTATATACTTCTATTTGTGAAGAGGTCTGACAAACTCTTCCTGCCGTGGACACTTTGGAGAGTGTGGTGAAGTCCACATATACCTTTTCTTATAATAATTTCTTTAAATGCATAAAATGTTAGGATTACAAAGGAAACCAATTATACTGAAATCCTGTTATCAAAATATTTTAAAATCCTTCAAATACGTGATAGGGTAATGGATGTGCTTCTTTATTAATGCATTTAATAATGACATCTAGTGTTGAGTTTAGTGATCATAAAAATCATGAAGTAGTGATATTCCAAGATATCTACAAGAACAGTAATATGATATGAAAATAGTGACCCATGCAAGTACTACTAATATCACTGTGGTTTGTAGTCTACATTCATAATAGAAAGAACTGCAAAATTTCAGTTAGAGATTGGTAAAATTAAAGCTGTGATTTTTCCCCCTATCCAAATTCACTGACTCTAAAGTCTATCTATAGACTCCACATTGGTCTGTGGACCCAAAGTTAAAAACCCTTGAATTACGATGAGGTTAACTGTCCCTACTCTTCTAACTCTCCTCAATTATGGCACAGCTGTCTGGAGTAAATATAAAGTAATTTCTTCAACTTCAATCTCCTACTCTTCTTAAATCTCTATTACTTAGGCTTCTGCCCCTTTCTTTTCTGGCTACATATGTATAGTTTCTTAAAAGCTTAAGTTTCTCTTAAAATTGGGTATTGTTCTCCTTCCTAGTAAGTCCTAACACGGATTGAGAAGGAGAAAAAAAAATTTTTTTTTCCTCCACTGTGGAACTGCATGCCTGCACAATGCCTCACCATTCACTAGATGAGGTATTAATAATTGATATGCCATTAGCTCATCTTTTTCCTTCATAGGTCAACTCTTAGGGGATTATTTTATAAATTGTTTGCCAAAAGATATTTCACATCTTTATTAAAATACCACCAAGCACAGGAAGACTGCCAGATAGCAAAGGACAGTTTTATGGTCACCTGTATTTCTTTTCCCATTTTGAAGCATCTAGAGGATGTCTTAGCCTCCCCACTCACAGGTTGCAACTCTGTCACCCCAACCAGATACAATGCGGATATGACTGGAACCCTGAACAGGGCATGGTTTATTTGTCCTTAAACAAAACTGAAAAATGGCGTCTTACAGTTAGACAGTATTAAAACCTAGAACCCTCCAATTCCCAAGAGTAGCCTGGATGAAGAGAGCCACTGTTTACTTTTAGCTTATCAGTTCATAGGGCTTTCTGAAGTGCTTAGGTGCCCATCTAAGGTTCAGTGCCAGATTCTTCTCATCCATTTTATCAACAGTGCTGACAATGGCAGGACACAGGGTATCATTTAGTACTAAAAAAAGGTAGCAAAAATTTTAAAGATCTAGCACCAAGGAAAGCTGTGAGGTAAGGTAAAGCATTTATTTATTTATTTATTTATTTATTTATTTTTAACTAAAATCAACCAGTTCATTTAAAGGCCTTTATCATTTCAAATGTTTTATAATCCCTGCGTGCTTTTCTACAGAATTAGTTTTGAAGTTCTGATTTAAGACAAAGATTTCCTCATTAATTATAGGAACTGTATCTCCGTATATTTGTTCTGAAATGAAGCTTGCTTTGTTTTTCCGTCGGGTGAAACATTATCTTAATATGCACTGTGAATTTTGCATTTCTTTCAGCGCAGAATCTTCAACACTTCAAAGGTGCCGTACAGAACTACAGACACATAAAAAGAAATATGATGATTTTGGAGAGCAAGAGTTAAACAGCTCTATAGAGGGTGCATCCTGTTGCTCTGTCCTTTCCAGGATGACCTCAAAACCATACTAGAAGCATACGACAGAGGCCAACAGAGACACAGGAAGCTGAACACAGGGTAACAATATGATGTTGTGCGGACTCCAGGAATGCGGCAGAGTCCTGCGTGAATGCTACAGCAACGTGAGAACAGCACCTGCAGTCCCCACATCGGTCGCCCAGGCATGCGCATTCAGTTAAGATGTACAGCCCATTTGAGGAATCATCTCTTCAAAGTTAGAGAGGACATTATGAAAACTTCTTGTAAAATGAGAGCATGTCATTTCTCCTTCCATTGATCACATGGTTTTTAAAAAGGTAAAATTTAGCTCTGGCAAGGGTTTGAAGAAATGGCCAATCTAATACAGTACTGGGAGAAAGTCGATTCGTACCACCTTTCTTGAGGTCAGTTGGGCCAAATGTATGAAAACCCCATAACACATATTGTCCTTTTGACTGAATTTCTGGAAATGTCTCCAGAGAATGCAGTAATGGGTGTATATGTAAAAACTTCCCTGCAAAGTCATTTAACAAATATAGTTTGTAGTGAGTGGTACAAAATTGGAAATGACCTAAAAGTTCAATAGTAAGAGTCTGGTGAAATAAATTATGTCCCATTTTTAGAAAGAAATGCTATGCAGCCAATACTTTGAAAGTGTAGTTATAAACAATGAAGAAAGTCTATAATATCATAAATTATCAGAAAGTCACAAAGCAGTAACAAATATAAAAATGTCAATATAAATCCACAGAGAAGTATCTGCGAAGATACACGTCAAAATGTTTACACTATATTCTTCTGAATGGATGTGATATTATCTCTTCTTTTTGTTAGTCTGTACTATTTGAATTTTTATTGTATGATACTTTTATGATTAAAAAATACACCTTTAATTAAAAGACTTGTCAGGGTATAAGTTAATTACTGTACATGTAAACTATAACACAAATTTTTACTTCACTAAAATGAGCGCAGTCCCCTTTTTACCTCTGAGATATCAGCTTTATTCAACATCTTTGGCGAGGACTCAGAAGTGAAAGGAATAACACATTTTTCTTTATTCTGACATGCATTTCCATTAATTACGTGCTTTCTCTTGTGTTCATCAACAGTAAACTTCAGGGTAAGTTTTCCCTACCAATTTTAAACAGTTCTGCATGGCCAATTTTCAGGTCTGTCAAGAAAAGCCAAGACTAATATCCCAGTGTCATGTTTATAGCCATCTGTGTAGAAACAAAATCAGGTTTGGACAGCTTTTATCTTGCTAAGGTTCACATATTTTGATGTGTGGATGAATACTTGGGTTTGGAAGAATAAATGGATCTCCATGTTTGGCAGGGGGAGGGAGTGGACAGCTATCTCAAAACCAGCTCTTCCAAGTATTGACAGAAAGTAATTAAAACAACATGAGCCATTTTGGGGGGAAAATAAAACCAACACAATTAGACAAAGCATAGTTAGTTCTAGGCCAGAGTTGGGGCTCTCAGTAGATATGAATAAAAACGAGATTTTTTTTTTTTTTTTTTGCAAGAAAACTTAAGAGTGAGCTGAGCCATTTTGTTTTATCATCATGAAGATGATCTCCTCAGTTGCAAGGCGATGAGGCAGGAGGAAGCCACACCTGGTTCGGCTCTGCCCCGCGGGCTCTGAGGGTAACTACCACGGCTGAGGGCCTGCAGGCTGGGATGCCTGGAATGCGGAAGGCTCTCCACCATTGAAAGCCCACAGGTCACCGTCAGGCCTTTCAAACACATCTGCCATCTGGCCTCTCTCAGTTCCCCTATAATTATTTCCCTTTCCCCTTTCTGCCCTGGAGTCATCTTAGAAGGAAATTATTAAGCATAGGATTAGGTTCACAGCAAACAATGTTTTTTTATCTGACATATCAGAGGTACCAGTTTTTACATCACACCTTCAGCAGCTTCTTCCTTTTGTCCGAAGAAAGAATTGGTTGCTCTAAGGTCTCCATTCAGGAAGTCTGCTCCTGCGCCCCCTAACTGGCTTGTGTATAAGCCCCTTTAGCATTACCTAGTTTGTCTCATGCCCAAATCCCAGAACACTTTATATTACTAGTATTTTTTAAGATTTTATTTATCTGACAGAGAGCGAGAAAGCACAAGCAGGGGGGATTAGGAGAGGGAGAAGCAGGCTCCCTGTTGAGCAGGGAGCCTGACGTGGGGCTTGATCCCAGGACCCTGGTGGGATCATGACCTGAGCCGAAGGCAGATGCTCAACTAACTGAGCCATCCAGACACCCCAAGAACACTCTATATAAGATATATATTTTATATAAAAAACTATCACGAAACATAGCATGTGACTTTATAAACATTGTGACTATAGCTTGAAGACTATCAAGGACAAAAAAGTAGAGTATTTTATGACTGACAGAGGGATTTTAGTAAAATAGTTGGTCTACAAAGCACAAAAATAGAACTTCAAATTAATTATGAAAGCCTGAACTAAAACGGAAGAACTTTGTAGGAGATCCATACGGTAAATCCACAGGATAGCAAACATCCAGATGTTTTGAAACATCTGTATTACTGCTGGAACTTTTCTATTTTTCCTCGATGTTTGGCTTCATGGAGACACGACAAGAGCTTTATTACCAACTTTGGCAGCTTTCAACAAAAAGTCAAGGAATATATTTTATTACATTATTTATTTTTTAAACTTCTAGACCGAGGCTGACTTCTCTATCTTTTTATTCTCCATAATGTCACTGAGTGGATGTCTAATATATATTGGTTGACTAAGGGGGAAAAAAATGACTCACAATTAAATGTACACCCAAATAGGGAAGCTATTTCTGAGTAAGACAATTCCATTATTAGTCAGAGCATATCTATGAACTCAGGATTACGTTTATTCCGAATCCTTCATTCTATGCATCTATATTTCATCAATCTTTATCGTCTCTCATTACAATATAGAGAGAGCCTGAATAATTATTCTTGTTTTACAGGTGAAAATACCAAGGAACTGAGATATGAAACCTGTCAAGTCACATAGTGAGATTCTCTAGATCACTCAACTGCCCAGCCCAAATCATCCAAAAAAATATGAGGTTTCTCTGATTGCAAAGGTTTATTATTTGAATCCAAAAGAGATTTCTTCGGGTATTTGTTTATTCATTTTGGTATGACGTCTGAATTACTGAGATGTATGAATAAGAGGACTTACATTTAAGACACGCCCTGGGATTCTTTCTCCCCATAAAGCCTGCCTCAACACCCTCACCTTCGCATCAGAGAAGTTGGTAGTGGTTTCTCTGGATAAAATGGGGATGATGAAATCTACCTCATGAAGTTTTATTATTGGTAGAATCTACTTCATAGTGTTGTTGTGACTGTTAACTGAGAAATCATCTGTGGAAGGTTTAGTGTAGTTTCTGGCATACACCATTTGCTCAAACAGGTAGAATTTGTTGCTGTTGTTAATGAGCCTGCTGCTAACATTGAGCCTGGTGCACAGTCTTCTCGATAAATGTAAGTTCATTCCCACTTCCTGCTATGTCGATGCTGGTAATGTTAGAACTACCTTCATTATTTGAATGTGTTGTTCTGTGAGGATAGATAACTCTGTTTTTTTCTCTGGCTTGATTAGATGATGAGTAGGTTGGGTCCATCAAACCCGGCTTCCTAAACTACAAGCGATCCTAGTCATGCCTCCCCTTGGTCCATTAAAGTGGAAGACTGAAACAAAGTTCAGAATTGATTGTCTTATTAGGAAACCCCTGAATGCAGGCTTATTCATATGAGCAAAATACTCCATGGAAGTTGGAGGATATTCATCCAGTCAGTCAGTCACTAAGTATGTATTCAGTGCCCTTGATAAAGGTAGTATAGATCACCAGCCCCACGGGCCAAATCTCTGAGTGAGCAGAGGATGGTAGCAGTAGTCCATCCAACTTAGGGCATGAGGGGGAGGCAAAGGAAGAATGAGTTTAGAACTCTCAAAACAGCAAAGAGAGCTGCGGGTGGTAATTTCTTTTAGAAATAACTAGAAAGAACATGCTGACCAGAAGTGAATTTCAAACTCCATGTAGTATGTTTAAAATTGGCACGAAGCTGAGAGATGCCGCACCAGAGATCAAAGAAGGGTTGTGTGTGGCCACAAAGGGTCCTTTTATTTGCTTTTGGAATTGGGGGAAGGATCGATTCACTGATTCTCCTTACACAGGTCTGTGCATGTGCAGGCTCGGAATTTTAAGCTGTCATAAGGGCTATAGCTTAGGACTTCCACATTCTTGTTCAGCAATGTTTTAATTTCCTCTATCCCCCAAAAGAGTAAAGCTCTTTGGGGGCTGGCTTGTTGGTGGCACGGTAGCATCTGTGACGTCAGGATGGAGGACAGAGAGATCACAACATGCTCAGTTTGGCCTCCCCTCCCTAGCGGGAGAGTACAAGTCTCAGTACTGGCTGGGTACTAGAAGCTCTGTGACCTTGGCCATCCATTACTGGTACTATTCATTTCTGCTTTTGTCAAATGGGCATTGAAGCCTCATACTTAGCCTTACACGATGACCATGTCTATCCAATGAGAGGTTGGGAAATGTGTTCTGAGACCTTCCCCTCTTTCCACGGACCAAAGGGCCTATCATGGTCTGCATCTGGCCACTAAGAATAAACCAAATGTGGAAGACACACAGTACGCCTCACAAACCTCAGGAAGCAGAGCAAGAGATTTGGGAAGAATGGGTTGATATTTTTTATACTGGCAACCTGAAGAGCTATGAGTAATTCCCAGTACAACTCTTTGTAAAAGTCAACAGGCATCAAAGGTGTCAGAAAAAAATGGAGCCCTTGTTTATCATCAGGGAACTGCTTTCCTTTGGCTGTGCTGTATTTCCAGTTGAAGAACACCTTTTCCAAAATGTTACTTGATGCCAGGCTAAATGTGAGTGTACCAACCAAAAGTTTTCACCAGCTACTGGATCTTGACTCACATGGCAACCAGCAAATCTTAACCTCATGGCTTTGGTCTTGTAAATTGAAGGGCTTAGGCGCAGCTGACACTTTTTTTTGTTTGTTTAAGGAAGATTAATTTGAAACTTATTTTCCCCAAACCCATTTGGCCTTCCATCCCCACACATCTTATAATGGGAGAGACTCAGAAGGGGCTGAGCTAAGGTTTTCTTTTTCTGAGAAATTCCTCTGGGTGCCTGCTTTCTGCTGTTTATTTGAATAAACATGGTGCGGTGATGCAAGTGACTTCAAGTGAAAGACACTCAGGGGTGGGGTAAGAAGGCTCACCAGTGGCAGGAGATGTTGAAGGCCATGTTTCACTCTAGATTTGTATTACAAGAGGGCATTTTCAAGTGGCCCTTTCTGATCATCGTGTTAAAAAAAAAAGAGAGGTGAATAAAGGTGAACATTTGAGACTTGGACTAAGCTCCTGCAGGCAGGGATATTTCAATTTTTTGTTTTATTTATTGAGATCTCCCTCCCCTTTACTTAATGTACAGAGCCAAGTTATTTTGCACTGCCACCAAGCAGGAGCTTTTTAAATGATTCAGGGAAGTATAGCTTTCATTTAGGTTTGTGCCCTCCAGTCTGTTTATACTGGTCGATACACTTGTCTGAAAAATATAATGGATTAGCACATCATTCAACAAGCTAGTCAGAAGGCAAGCTCAAGGCGACAGACACCAAAAAGTAAATTACAGTCAGTAGTAGGGCTAGGCCATGCCTAGAGCTGGGAAACATCGTATCAGCACAAAACCTGTATTCTCTGAGAATGGTGGTAGAACTGAAAGGGATGAAAAATTTACACTCAAATATAATAAAACAATCAGCTCTACAAATTCATATGGTACTATAAACTGCGTGGTTTATGACATGGAAGGCAAGGGGAATCTGGCTCTCACGACCACCCCACACATTATAACCTCACCTGGAAACAGACAGGGATGGCATTTGTTTCGTTTAATAGGCCCACTTTTGCAAGCAGGCATATATCATGGCTTACTTTACACATTCCATTTAAAGATCTGCAGAATGCCAGTTTGCCACAGGTTGGTAGTCAGCAAACCAAGGGTTAAGGTGGGCTACAAGGGATGCAGGGGCGGGGGGGGGACTAACAGTAACATATTTATTCCTTTTTAATCTCCACTCCGTCTCCTTATTTCCTTTAATTCTATTCTGCTTCTCAAGAAATAAAGCAGGATTGAGACACATTCTCCAGATTTTCAATTCCTATTTTCTGTATCACCTACTCTGACAAGAATCAAATCATCACTATGGTAGGTGTAAGAAGTCTAGTTACAATTATTAAACAGATTTCTTTTTTTTTTTTAAAGATTTTATTTATTTATTTGACAGAGAGAGAGAGCACACACAAGTAGGCAGAACAGCAGGCAGAGGGAGAGGAAGAAGCAGGCTCTCCACTGAGCAGGGAGCCCGATGCGGGGCTCGATCCCAGGACCCTGGGATCATGACCTGAGCCGAAGGCAGGCACTTAACCGCCTGAGCCACCCAGGCACCCCCAGATTTCTATTTTATAACCAGTGACAGTTAAAAACAACAATCAGAAATGGATTTTAAAAGCCCAAAGGCTTTTTTTTTTCATCATGAAATAAACTTCCAACAACAAAACAAACAAATCACTTCCTTCACCAAGAGCTCAGAGAAGGACAGTAATGTTCTCAGACCTTGTACCTCCACGAGATATTATTTTTACCAATCATGTACTGATCGGATGGAGAAACAGATGAGCAGAACAGGAAAGTGGGAGCCTCAGTATTCAGAGAGAATGTTAAAGACCATTGGAAAACCTACAAAGTCACCCATCATATGGGCTCCTCATATGTGATTGAAGGGAAACAGAAAAGGAAGCAAAGATGGGATTTCAAAGTTAAAAATATAACAGAAAGTCCTTTTCCATTTTTTTTCCTTTCTATACAAATTATCAGATGTTAGTAGGAGGAGTAATGAATACAACCCCTGAATCTTGGCTTCTTATATTCTTAGTGGAGCTCAGCATCAATTACCAGTAGAATACTCAGAGCTGGCAAACCACATTGGTGCCTAACAAGCTACATTAAATGGTGCTAGTTAATTGCACAAGGTACTGGCCCACAGTTGAATCCATTCTCCCTCCAGAATGTCCTAGGATTTTTGGCTCATGGGTGATAACACCATCAGGTTTGACAGAAAAGGTAGTTAATCACCCTGGCCTTGGCCTATGACTGGCCTTTCCTGCTTTTATCTTTCTTTACAGTTGGCATCACTGGTATTTCCTATCGCTGTTGGTTGCACCTCTGTGTGGATGGACCAAAGCTGATCAATCCCAGCAAAAGCAACTACATAGTCTTTTTCTGGCTTCATCTTTACCCAGTGAGCAACACCATGAATTCCTCTGAAACTGATCTCTCTCCTTCCCCACCTCTACCTCCAAACTCCATTCCCGAACTTTTCTCCAGCAGAAAAGCAAGAAATAGTCCTTTATTTCTCGGGTTCACGGCCTTCACACTACTAAGCTTATCCTTTTGAGATCAGAGTCCAAAGATTATCCCTCTTTTGAATCTTTAATGTATCTTTTCTACATGTCCAACTTCTCAACCTAATGTCAAAGTCACCTAAGCTTAAAAACGCGATCAACTCTGTGTCTCCTCAAGGTACTTTGCACCTTCCCCTTCCCCTACTGCTTGGAAGAGAGGCTAACACAACTAAATGCATTTGTACCTCTCATTCAACAACATACTGCATTCTGCTTTCAGCTTTCATGGTGTTAGTGACGACATTCACATCTCTAGTAATCTTCTAACTGATGGATGCAATGGCTTTTCCCAGTCCTCCGAGTATCCTAACTTTCAGACACGTGATCACATCCTTTCTGAAAAATGTCTTTTTCTTTGACCTTCCTAATGACAACCTCCAGGTTCTTCCCCAGGGAAGAGCCTCTGCAGGTCACTTTCTGATCATTTGTACATCATTTTATAGACTACCTTCTCTTCCTCTGCCTGTCTGTAAACTGGGATCTTCTCAGAATTGCTTTCCCAATGGTCCTTACTCCCTCCTCCTTGAACTGCAAATTCAAGAGCCTTCATAATCTCATCTACCTCTTGTGGGTACAGGTAGAATGTATCTGCTGAATGCTTCTCGACCTGTAACTTTAAACCCATTCTCTCCAGCTCTAAACCCTATTTACCCAACAGATGTCCTACAAGTTTCTCAAATGCCACATGTCTAAATTGGAACGAAGGTTTAGAAATGCACTTCCTCCCTGCTTTCTGCCACATCTGATCAATCGCCAAGGCATGGGTCTTACCTGGAAAAGGCCGCTGAAATCCATCCCCTTCTCTTTATTTCCATTGCTAATGCTCTCTTGTGATTTGTTTTTTTCTCTCTTCCTTGGCATATATCCGTCTTTTAATTGGAAGATGCCATCTATCTTCTACTTTTTTTTTTTTTTTGCCAGAAAAAAATTTTTTTTTTCTGAAGCACAGACCTACTATTTCGCTTTTCCCTTTAAAACATTTTATGGCTCCCCAGGGTTTAAAGGAGAAAGTCCAGTTTCCTCGGTTTCCAATCTGGCTCTGTCCTCACCTTCCAGACTCATCTCTTGCCACAAGAAATGACTTTGCAAATATGCCTCCCTTTGCCTGGAATACCACCTTCCACTTTTCCATGTGGAAAATGCCCATCAAGGCCTGACCTAAAAATCATTTTGGGGGGGGCAATCATTTTCAAACTTCTCCGGGTAGTTAGTCAACTTCATTCTCTGTTCCTGTGGTCTGCAGTGCATCTCTTTATTGTAACTCTGACATTCATTATTCATTAAAATATTTGCCATCGACTACCTACAGGTCACTGCAAGTTGGTTGCCGTGCCTATGGCATCTTGAGGAAACAGGGTCCTTGAAGGCAGGAACTATGCCAGATAACATCAGTTTTTAGCACAGTTTTGGACACTTGTAGGTCACTCAGTATTAGCTGGATGCTGGCATGAATGAATACACATTAAATGTGTGGTAAATAGCACAGGTCTCCTGAGTTTAGACCCTTATTATTGATTATGGGCCCTGCCACTGAATCCTGGAATATTTCTAATAATGTTGGACATCGGAATTTTTCGACAGATCTACATAATTTCACCGATGTCTTCAGAAGTTCATTTATATACAGTGGCATTGTGAGAATAACTATTTTATGGTCTGAGCAGGATGCTTAATTGCTCCACGTCTCAGTTCCTCTTAACCCATAAACCTGGACTCTTTCTACTTGCTAATTACCTAAAACTTTCCAGAGGCAGCTGTCAATAATGGCTAACAGTGAGTGCTTTGGAGTACAGTGGGATGGGTTTAAATGCAAGTTCTGCCACTTCCTAGTTGTATGACCTTGGGCATGCTGTTTTACCTCTCCGAGCCTCCGTTTTCTTATCTATAAAATAGGGAGAGTGGTTATGGTTAGGATTATAAACTTTAATCATAGGAAAGTGCTTAGAGCAATGCCTGGCACCTGGTGAGGGCTTTATAAATGTTAGTTATAATCATTGTTCATTGTGAAGCTCTAAATATGAGCAGAGAAGGCCCACAGAGTGATACAAAAGCTTCTTCACAGAGAAGGCACCAGGAGCACACAAGTCAATCGTACAGATGATAATGGCTCAGAATTATGTAGGCTTCTACACATTTTCAGTGCATTCATACTTTTTAGATCCTCAGAAACCCTAGGGAAGGTTTGGGAAACATAATAAATATGAATTGACTATGTTTAAATGTCTAGAGTCAATAAAAGCAGTATTCATTCTCAAAAATGAAACACCCTTGTTAAAAAGAAAGTCAGTCTGTCCTTTGAATTGGCCCAGAATAAAAGGGTAACGGCGAGGTATCTGGGAGAACTACAGTTATTGACATCACTGACCTATAAACATATCCCCTTCAGCATGATATACAGCACTTCAGCACCCTTGTTTTTCTATAATTGCTATTACCAAAGCCTTTCAATTTCAAGTGCTCAAACGAGAGCAATTCATATTTCAGATAATCTGCCAACGAGGAAAACTAATTTCAAAATATTTGATCATAAAAGTTGTCCTCAGCTTCAACAGAGATAATTTAGTCAAATAATATCAGATAATCTGAGAGCAGTCTTAGCAGGAAATTGCTCCATCTACGCAGCCTCCATTTGCACTTATATAAATGTACTGAAAGTGTAGGAGACTTTGACAGCCTGCCGTATGTGATTTCATTCCATAACCTACCTACTTTACCATCAAAAGTTATATCCTTTGAAGCATTGCCAGAATTATTTTACCCCAGTAGATATGCTAGATGTGCCCTTTAAAAGCCGTATTATTTCTTTCCTCTCTGACTAGCTCAGGGTAGCATCTGCTCAACTAAATTCCTTTGAAGGTTAAAAATAAAATAGCCTACTTCTTCCAGGCTCCCCTCCTCCGCCCCTAACCTAGAGCTGAGGAGAAAATGTCCAGTGTTGAATGAACTGCAGAGAGCACATGTTTTAAAGAAGAAGGAGCCTGAGAAATCGCCCCTTCATTTCACACTTAAGAAAAATTAAGATCCGGGCTTCTGGAAGGTCACTGGCCTGATTAGCAGCCGAGGCAAGACCAGAACCCTGGTTTCCTGGATCTCAGGCCAGAGCACCTTCCCTGGCTTCTCCAAAGACCGAATGGCTATTAGACAAAAAGAATCAAGCCAGAAACTGACAAGAGAAACACCACCAACAGCCATGGTGTTTTCATTTTATAAACAGAAAACGAATGCTTGGGATTTCATCTCTGGGAAAACATTTGCTTTTTAGAAATAGTCATACTTGGCACTCCCTCTCCTCATTGCTGCTGACAGTTGCAGTCAGTTATTACACTGTTGTGACTTGGAAGCTGATGCCCCCAAACAGATCAGAATTAGTAACATCGTGATTCAGGATTGTCTCTTTTCCTCTCAGCTTGCTAATCTATGCTTCTTTTATAATTATTTTAAAAGGCACTATCTGATTTCCCGAGCACCGCCCCAGGTGTTCTCGGTGATAATGAATGGATAAACATATCATCCAGTGTCACGGAGCAGTTGTGACATTTTAGAAATATCTTCAGTTCAACTCTTCTAATTTCAATGTATGTTACACCCAAGGTTGCAGGCCTGTGTTTTTACTAAAGAGCTGAATGAGTCTCAGTAATTGCATGATTTACTTGTCTGCTCAAGTGAAAAGGTTTTGAAATGTAGTGAAATGGCACAGTCATTTCCTGGTCTTTGCAAACCCTGCAATGTCAATTTTAATTAATGAACTGGAAAAATTACGTTTTTTCTTTTCTTTTCTTTTCTTTTTTTTTAAATTTCAGGGAATTGGTTCCCAGTCTCACCTCTTATTTCCCTCTAATTTGCATCTTCTGTCCTGAGAGATGTGCTGACTTTTGTCATTCCTACAGACAGGCAGACAGGAGGATATCACAAGCATGCTAAACCTCTGGTGAACAGAGGCTCTAAGTGATCCTGGCCAACTAGCGTGCACGGTCCGATTGTCCAGACGGGGAGGTTGCAAATAACACTCCTATTACATTGGGCGACTGAGGTTGATACCCATACTTGCTACGAATGGTGAGCCCTGCTTGCTCTTAAAAAGTGGTCTGCCAACGGCATCTCATCTTCCACAGAGTCATTTTTGATGGATCTTAAAGTGGAATGCCTCTGAACACTTTCATTTTTGTGCCTCTCTCTTTCCTTTACCGCCCCCCGCCCCACCGTTTTGATTCCGTCAAGTAGATAATGATTCTTTGCCTAGATACTTAAAAGCAAGAAAGAAACTCACCACTTACAGGAGCACCTTGGAATACAAATAATTTTTATTTTGTCATTCAGCAATTTTGCTAGCCTCAACATTTCTTAAAAGAAAGCAAGTCTGTACAGTTCATGGGAAAGAACCAGAACTAGCTAATGCTACCATTCCTGTTTTCTGGAAACATTTCTCAGCGTTTCTCCTATGTACAGACAAGTGCATTCTGCACAAATGTTTTTTAAGCTCCCCCAAGTATCAAGTTTAACAATTAGGGACTTTGATGAACCAGATCGAAGCATCTAATAAAGTACAGTAAGAACAAACACCCAAAAGTCCAGCCAGACTACAGAGAGACAATAAAACTCAGAGGTTCATGTATGTGTTTATGCTCCGTAAAGCCTTAGCTCTTTCCTAATCTAGGCAATCTTCTATTGTTTCCTTGGCGAAGCATTACTAAAAGGGACTGCCTGTGGTTCTAAAGCAAGGCTCCTATTGGGCAGAGAGGCCAAAAGGGAGGAGGCTGCTTGGTACACAGCTTGCTTCTCCAAAATGTAGAAGAAAAACTAAATGGAATGTATGGTTCTTTCCCTGAATTCAAACGCTGCATTACTGACAGAATTCCGAGATCTACGAAATGCCACACTTGGCGCCCAGGTATTTTTTGTCCCCTCTGCCAAGGGCCTGAACTTGCCCTGAAAAAATCCAATCCCAAATCGCTTTTTCCTTTCCCAGGGAAAAGTTCCTCCTGTTCTTGAAAAGTTTGCCTAGTTAATGAAAGTAATAGATTTCATCGGCCAGCATATTACAAATTAACAGCATCAGAGGAAGTTTTGGTTGGTAACTTTACAGTGGTGGGAGGCTGAAAGGGGAGGAGACCTGGTTTGCTGTTTTAGTGAATCATTTTGGAAATTATTTCTATCAGTACACAAAAGTACAGTAGGCATAAAAAGCCAAATCAGAAAGAAAGCAATTCATACATTCCTATATGTATACAGGCATGTACATCAAAAAGATGTTCTAAATCATTGGAACAATTGCTATCAGTCTCTTTAGAAATGACTATTTAGGAGGGCGCCTGGGTGGCTCAGTCGTTAAGCGTCTGCCTTTGGCTCAGGTCATGGTCCCAGGGTCCCGGGATCGAGCCCCGCATCGGGCTCCCTGCTCCGCAGGAAGCCTGCTTCTCCCTCTCCCACTCCCCCTGCTTGTGTCCCCTCTCTCGCTGTGTCTCTCTCAGTCAAATAAATAAAATCTTTAAAAAAAAATGACTATTTAGGAAAAAGCGATTGCATCTTTGGACTGTCATCCAAAGGGGACCGAGGGAGTAAGAAAGATAAAAGCCACAGGGCAGTTGTTGTCTAAAACTGGCATCGATTTTCAGGTTATCAGCCTAGTTCTAGAACTTATGCAAAAACCTAAAGTCAATTTCCTTATTATATTCCAACTGAAATTACCGCTGAAATTGTTGCCATGTTACCCGTCATGAAAACCATGTCTTCTTATGTAAGAGCTAAAACCCAGTATAGATTGAATGTGTGTGTGTGGAAATGAAATTTGGATTTCACATGAATTTAACGATTCTGTGACCTCCTTCCCAAGAGGTCAAGTTATTTCTTATTCTTCATATGAGCAGTGCGCCTTCGCTCATCACTCTCACAGGGTCCGGGCTAAGTGAGGAAGGATAGCTGGTTTAGGTGTAGAGGTATTATTTTGCATATATTGCCTATGTAAGCCCCACATTATAGACAGAAATTATCTTTACTTTCCAACTTTGCATAATAAAATAAGCCATTAAATTAATACCATATAGAAAATACTGCTTGTCAGGCAAAGAAATGTACATTGCTTTCCAGAAAACCGGGGATATTACATTGCCAACGCCTGCATGAATAATACATGGGTTAATTCAGAAAAACACCATTTCATTATTTAAAAATGAATAAATTACAGACTTGGAATGATGACTAAATTTTCTTCTCCATCTTCCTTTTGCTCAGCACTCTACTTTAAAAGCAAGAGTGAAAATACCGTTTCATCCACACAAATAAAACAAGCACGCTCCTCAAAAAGTACTGTTTTCTGCCTTTACATTTCCCAAGCCCATAAAATGAAGACCCTTCATTTTCTTTTTTTTTTCTCCTGATCCTATTACCTCCAGAAATTAAGAAGCCATGGAAAAGGTCTTCAAATTATACATTTGAAGATGGTGAGCCTGTGTTTTATTGTCTTGTGATGCTATGATATAGTGTAACTAGACAAGCCCCCTTCACAGACAGGACTTTCTGTGTTTTAGTCTCAGCGCTTGGTAAAACACGTTCAAAGGAATAAATAAGAAGAATGTAATTCTCATGTATGTTGATGCAGCTATCCTTCATTTTCTTCCAGAGATTTTGGTCTACTCAGAAGGCCTGTTAAAAAAAAATCAGTCCCCTTTGGGGACTGATGAATGCACGGAAGACAGAAAGAAATGCTCCAGTAATAAGAAATTAATTTCGAGTTAAAATAAGTAAAACATCCCCATGCAGTGCATTTAGGCTGAGCAGAAAGTGACAGCCAGCAGATTATTCTACCGATTTCTAATGCTGGAAATTCGGATGGCATTTACTAGCATAACCTTTCAACTCTGAGCACATCAATAGAGGCCGACAGTGGCTTGAAATATGATTCCTTGCAGATAGCATATCCTCATTCATCTGACTGTGCTACTCTGTGCGCCACTGCACAAACAGCGTCTCACCCACTTCTGAGAGGACACTAATAAAAAAGGCATCAATTTTCAGCTCTAGTACTACTGTGATCTCTTTATATGTTCGACATCCAACATTAAATTAAAATGCTGTTATAAATCCTACTTTCTGAATCTGGAATGAGTGTTGGGTTTTTGTCGCATGAGACTGCAGCAAATCTTGTCAAAAGCAAGGAAGCACGTCTTGTTCACTCAGAATTAATGTTGTGGATGAAAGAAGGAGGTAAAAGGGGTTGAATATGGTGAACTGAGGGTGTCAAAGCCAGTGGGGACCGTAGCTGGAGGGTGTCAAACCAGGCAGGGTATTTGCTGCTTTCAAGAAGTGGCTAATCAAGAACTGTAATTACCAACGACAAGCCGTGTAGCAGGAAGCGCACCGATACGTAGGCAGGCATGCGCACGCGCGCGTGCACACACACACACACACACACACACACACACATCTCCGTATATATCAACAGAAAAATTTTAGGCATAAAAAATGGTCAATTAGTCCTCTCTGGCAGAAAAAATATTTTGTCAATACCAGTGGTCTTGAGGAAACCTCACGGATTACACCGAATCCCTACAGCAGATGCTGCCACTGGGATGCAAAGCCCAATGGCGCAGGGGGACGTGTGATCTGGGCCTTAGGTCGGGATTACATAATTTTAAAGTAACCAGAGAAACACCTCGGATCCCTGGAGGGTGAGGAAACAACATTATGTAAAACTAAAGAGTGTGGATTCAAACAGTTTCAGAAGCTTTCTGTGTCAAGACCAGAGGGGAGGGAATAAAAACAACAACAACAACAAATAACCCCCCAAAACCCACAAAACAACAAAAACAAAACCCCCCAAAACCTTGCAAGTGCAAGGAAAAAGAAACAGCTAGCTTTTTCCATTTTTGCTAAAGATGGGAAAGCACCATAGGGGAACATTAGGGAATTTTCCTCCTCTTTCTGATAAAAAGGTCCCTGCTAATGTAAGTTCTCACCGGGAACTCTGTGACCTAAAAGGTAAGAAGGTGGCTTCAACAAAGATACGGAGCGCTGAGTGGCTGTGTTCTGCCTGGCTCATTCATAATTATGGATGAAATAAAGAGGCGTGTTTGCCTATTTGGGAGGGTGGGGTAGAAGGAAAAGGGGGAAGAATGAGCAGTTCAATATCTGGATCGAACAGAGGAACTTTTTCCCCTAAGGATCATGCCGGAGGAACCTTGACATGCACAAAGTCAGAACGTAGACACAGTTGCCCTGGTGAGAACGATAAGGTCACCCGTGGGATTGCTGAGATTATCTCTGTCAAGCACTCGGACAGCATGCAGTCAAATGATGCATCATGCAGTCATTTTCGGGGGGGAAAAATCAATTTCTTCACCAGGTCGCTATTTGCTTTTCAAAGTGCCCTTGTAGGCCTTCACCACCAAGCATTTATCAATTTAAATGTTGTAAATTGATAATGTGCCACTGTGCCTTGTACTGTTTCTGAATTATTTTGATACTTATATTTTCTCAATAGTCTCTAAACCCTCAGAGCTTCCACATTCAAAAGGGCATTTTTCTTTGTTACACCAAGAAGTGATGAACTTTTTATGATTAGTACAGGAGAAAAATGCAGACTTGCTAGGGGAGGAAAAAAACACACAAGCTACGGAAAATTACACATTTTTCTTTTTCTTTTTTTAAGTTGAGGTATGTCCACTTGAAGCCTTTAGCAGGTGGGGGGATCACAGAGCAACATTCGGAGGGCTATTTGTATTCCTTTATTCAGGAACCTGTTATCTTAGTATTGCCTAAAATTAGAACACCGGCCGAAAAAAAAAAAAAAAACGCCAAGTAACACGTGGCCCTATTATTATAAGTCCTGTGCTGTGTTGAAATAATACCTTTTTTGTCTTTATATTCCAGCTATCTAGGATGTGATGATGCCAAACAACAGTAATAACTTGTAAGGAAAGCTAATGTCTTCCTTTTTTCACCCTACTAAAGCAATATATATATATATATATATATACACACACATCTTTTACAAGCATGGAAGCGAGAATATTAACCACATATTAACCTCAACTTGATTTGCATCGAAAAATGTGGAACGGAAGAGTTGAGGGTGCACTTTGGAAAAGCAAAAGAAAGACACGGCAGTTGCAAAGTATCTTTAACCTCCAGTGATTTATTGGCCCTCGGCCAAGTTATCAGGGGAATCTAATTCTTCTTTATTATTCAAATAAACCACATTTGGCACCATGGTTCCCTTTCAGAATAGCTTCACAAATAGACTGAGCTCTGTCATTTATTTGACCTTGTACTTGTGTGCTGTAGCTGTAATTTTATTTGCCATTCTATATAACAAATGCAGAGAAATCTAAAATATGGAGATGAACAACAACAGGATGGGGAAAAGAGGTAGTGGTAAATATATCTGCATGGCTTAAAAAAAAAAGACTAAATTTAAAACAATCACTTACCCCTTTTCACCTTCACCTCTTATTAGCCCTTCTATCTGCGACCACCCTGCCCCTTTCAGCAAGCTGCCTTGAGACAAGCCAATTTGTAAGCTTGTCTGCCGCTACCTTCTGGCTGGCTTATGACAACAAGGACGTATCTTCCACCAGGATGGGGACTGGGTGAGAAGTGACTCAGGCAAGCTAGCTCTGGGGGCAGGTGGGGAGAGATTAGGGAAGCATCTCCTGAGAGTGGTTAGCTGGCTGCAGGGTGTTTTCTAATGATATCACAGTGTAAAAAATATGTTAATTTCCCAGTTTGCTCTAGATCCCATTTTATTTTATTTTATTTTTTAAAGATTTTATTTATTTATTTGACAGAGAGAGAGCGAGAAAGAACACAAGCAGGGGGAGTGGGAGAGGGAGAAGCAGGCTCCCCGCTGAGCAGGGAGCCCGACGTGGGGCTCAATCCCAGGACCCTGGGACCACGACCCGAGCCGAAGGCAGACGCTTAACAACTGAGCCACCCAGGCGCCCCTAGATCCCATTTTATTTTAAATAAGACTCTATGTTAAATTGAAAACATTTTGCTGGCACAGGTGTGCATCAGAATCATCGTCTCTCACCCCACTTTCAAGGAAAAATGTTTTCAAAAAAATACGAATCCTTTTTTATCCTCTGGTTAACTGAGACCCATGTCCTCCGACTCCAGCAACCATACTGTTAAACTTCTTGTCAGTATTTAAGAGAAAATGCAGGATTTGTGTATGGATGAGGGAAAGCTGGTTTATAAAAGCACATAAACCATCAAACTAGTCAGTGCTATTATAAGGCCTGGATATCAGAAAGTCACTCTCAGAATGATCTTTGGCACACCAACGTCTGGAGGGAGGGGGGAGAGTCACCTGTCTGCTTAGGAGATTTGCAATATGTTCGTTCATATTTGTTATATGGTCAACACAGCCTTGCTCTGAATGTGAACTTCAGTGGAAGCAAATGATGGGTGGGTTATGTCATAACCCACATATTAGCCCCTCTAGAGATTGTATTTGAGATTTCTATACTTCAGTCCCCGAAAAACTTTGCTTTCCTGAAGAAGCAATGCTTCCTTATTTTTTGATGAATGGCTGTATTTCCCTTTTTGCTTCAGTTACTAGGGAGCTCACAGCTAACTGTGAAGCTTTAGCAGACTATTTATATCCCTTCTTAGAGCCTATATTGTGTTCTCCTACTATGTGGTAACAAATGATTTACTTTTGCCTTTTTTTCCCCTTATGCCCTAGCTATATTTTGCCATTATTTTTTATTATATACATTTATGTAAACTAATTCTTTTGTGGAAACAGGAGGGTATAAGCCAATGAATGACTATTTCTCTAAGTCCTGTATCAAACAAGAAATTTTTTTATTTATCATATAAAGTCTCTTTTGGATCCTTTGGTGATTATGCCACTTACACCCTGGAAGAGATTTCTTAAAATGTGACTATGTATCATTACTACATTTTTAGTGCTAGGGAATACACTGTTTTCTTTATTTATTTTCACTTATGCTTATTCCAGGATGGCTATAGAGTAGAGTTAGTTTTTAGCAGCTCTGAATGCTATCATCACGTATTAGAAGGCATGTATTAGAATCCCCACACAAACCAAACTCAGCATCGATATTTGGGGCTCTTTCTATTAAGATAAGGTTTCACAGTGAGTAACTGGGAATCATCTTTACCTAGGGAAGCAAGTCAACACTGTATATTTCTATAACCTGAAACCACATCTTGGATGTTGAGTTAAATATATATCTCTGGCAAAGTCAAAAGGGCTGCCCAAGGAGGTTCGAACATCATCGCAGATCCCTTCATTCCCATCATCTTGACAATATGAAAATACTTCAGAGAGAATAACTGCCACACATATGCACTGGACACCAGGAGCTGTTAAACTCAACAGAGAGTAGAGGAGAAATCCACTCTGGCTGTCTCTATATTCACGCCATACAACAGAGCTCAGTAGAAGTTTCTCTACTTAGTTTTCTCATGAGTCAAAATATCATCCTAATTCTTTCCTGAACATAAGCCACGTTAAAGCCACCATATTTATTTACATGTTGAAAGGAAGTAAAACTGAGGAAGGAATATTCTGAGAGTTACAAATGCAGATATAACTATGTTCTAACGAACTGACAGGCTCACAATATTCCTCAACAATTTCACTGGGTAAACCTTTGATGATACAGTTATGCTTTGTCTTTATTTAATGAAATTATTTTAAAAAGGAACCGAGAGACCATAATTTCATAGACTCCTTATCTCTGTCTAGAATTTGATGGAATAACTTCTGAGCCAAAGTTGTAGGACACAGAGTGTTTGGTTTGCATTCAATTAAGGGTGTATGTATGTGTGTGTGTGTGTGTGTGTGTGTGTGTGTGTGTGTAAAAGATTAAGTATGTACTTAATTGAATAACTCTGAGCACATTTTACGTAGCATGCCACCCATGGGGACCCCAAGCCCCGACAACTGCAAGAGGACACTGAAGAAACTTGAAAAGAGTTAAGTGTGGAGTATCCTATTAGGACTTAGACCATAACATCTACCGGGTTGGAAATCCTTTCCCAAAGTTTTGGCATAGATTTTTTTTTCTTCTCATTCTTTAGGCATTTAAAAACATACCGCACTCTTATTGGATTATTTTCACGTTAACCTGGAAATACTCTTACACTTTAGTTTTGAATGCTAAACACCTACATCAGCATATGCAAACATCATTTCTTAGTGACTTACCCTTCATCACTTCCAAATGAAGCCCTCTGTACCTCATAGTTTCTACCTGCATGTTCCACCATTGCTGGCGACACTGAACACATCTACCATGGAAGGTAGAAATACACTGGGGTCAGTGTCTGCTCCCGGGCAAATCAAGATGCTGACTATTGATACACACTTTAAAACCCATTACATAAAATAGCAGGGAATGACTGCACAGAACGTGCCAGTTACTGTCCCATGTCTACACAGCTGCTTTATCCTGCAGAAACCTCAATTATGGTCTCAGATTTTAGGAAAAGATTGACTTAATGTTACAGTAGAAAAGCAGTGAAATACACTGCTTTTAAGGAGAAACCAGCACAGGGTTAAAGCCAAATTTTTCTTGAACAGATGATATTTCAGATGGCCACACTATTCCAGATGCATCAATTTCCTTGAAAATCCAATCCATATATGTGCATATGCTGTGCTGGCAGGAGGACTGACTGAAATGGCCAAAACCCAAGAGCTAATATTCTTTTGGCCAGAATAATGCAATTATTATTTTCCTAGCTATCAGTCTAAGCATACAGAGCCATCTGTTATGCAAAGCAAACATACACATCTCAATTACAGAAAATGCAGTTGCCTTGACAGAATTTGGATTACACCACTAACCAGGGCTGTAAAATGTGTTTTGAGCTAGTATATAATGGATGCTTTTCAGGAGTTCCCTAATTAGCATTTACCTGCTTAAACTAATTATTCATCCTTCTTCTTCACTGGCTTATTAAACTTTGTTGGATACTCTGCATAAAACAGATGAATATGGGCATTGCAGAACAACAAACAGTGGTGTTTCCAGCTCTGAACAGTGTGAACGAACATGGTGGCGTGCCCATGAGAGCCAAACTGGGGATTCTCAAAACTCGTGTCCCAAATAGATTAAGACAAGGATTAAAATCTACAAAAAGCTATTATTACAAAACCAGAGATTTCAACAAGAGGCAAGAATGCTAATAGTGAGTTAACAATAGCCCAGTTTTTATCATTTGGTTTGCTAAAACCCACATAAAATAGAATTACTCTATAAACTATAGCCAATAGCTTGCGTGCTCTTCAAGGAAGAATTAATGGACCCTTGCTTGGATTTTCAACAGTAAATAATCAAATTTGGCAGTGTTTCCCCTCCTCCTCCAACCCTCCTCAAATGCCAAATATCTTTCTTTATTATTTCCCAGTGTCTTTCTTGATTTAGCTATTACCCAGCAAACTCACTAACAGCCAAAATGTTCCAGCCGTGCCGGATGCCTCCTTAGAGTGGTGCCAACTTTCGGAAGCAATGAGTCTGGGGTGGGTCTTGCTTAAGAGGAGAGAGACAAATCTTATCTCCGTCTTTAGCTCCAAGGGGCAACTGAATGAGAAGTAGATTATCCAACTTGGCAGATCATCACATACATACAAAATCCCTCCCACCGAGGCTGTGTTTTCCTCATGCCAAACTACCAGATGAAAAGGGTCAAACTCCGCCAATCACCTGTATGGGCACAGATATCCAGATGTTCAGCATTTTTACGGAAAAGAAAAAAACCCACATCTAGATAATTAGTGGAATCACAAACTTTTCTTCAGGGGATTTTGGCATTCTGTAGATGCAGCCTGTGTCCTGGAATCTGATGGAAGTAAAATTTGTGTGTTTCAGGGGAATCTCAAGACCTGACATCTAGGATTTTGTCCCTTGTCCCAGTTGCCTCCATCTTCTTTGCTTCCAACCTCTGACAGACACATGCGAATAATTAAACCGCACATAATGAAAGGCGCTCTTACTTTATGAAATTGTCTTTCAGCATTAGGAAGCATTTGCAAAGGCAGCAAAATATACCCTTGCTGGAATCCTCCCTGCAACACATTTTAATGGTCTCTTTCAGCATTTCTTGACTCCAAATGACTCCCTGTCATTGTGTCAGCTCCCAGGGTAATGCAGGGTACTCCATAAACATCCAGTAATAGGACACAAGGGAAGCACTATTAGTGTGTCCCTCTCCTACCGGGCACAGAGGTTTCAAAGTTCAAAACAACTGAGGAAAGAAACTTCATTTGTTCTCAATAAATTAATAATGATCCTTGGGTGGCAGGGGGGAGGGAACTAAAGTTTTGGAGCACAAGTTTATTCTGGACGTTCCAAACGGACAGAATTTTCTCACTGACTTTGTGAGAAGAGCCAGGTAGAGCCATTAAAGAATAAATTTGGTAATTCATGCCAAACCAATACCCGCTGAAGAAGGAAAAGCACAAGGCAAAAGGAACTTTCACAATCACCGTCAAGAATCTAAATTGTTGTTTTACTTACTTGTGAGAGGCCTAGGTAGATGGAGACGGTTTCGGAAATGTACAAAAATTTTCCTTCTTGATTTAGTGCAAATACAAAGCCGTCCAGGGACTGCAGAAAAAAATAAATATATAATTAAGTTAATAAACATATGATGGAGATTTAATTAATAGGGCATGTGATACAAAGCAACACATACTGAATTCAAGACTCTGTTTTTCTTCACGGCCAATAAAAGTCCCAAGATATTCTACCATTGCCCTGTAAGTGAACAAACAAAAGGTCTGAATGAAGACTACGAGCTTCCCTTTATTTCAGGGACTTCCTATGTCTCCGTCATTTTGACCAATATACATCATATTCTTGTACAAAATCAGGTCATGATGATTTTATGAGCTGTTGACTTTATTTTTTTGGATTCAGTAGGTTAAAAGATAAAATCAGCCAGATTCTCCACTAAATAGCTGAGCAGGAATGGAGATTGTAATGAGACGAGGGGAAAAAAAAAAAAGGGACCCTTTACGAAGAGCAAGTAAAAATCACCACTTGAGCTACTGTGGACATCAATAATTTGCTAATTAATAAAGGATTATACCCTTCTCACTCCCAGTGCCTATTGTGGTAGAACAAATAGGAAAAGTCAATACATGATGGGTGAACGATTATAGGCCGAAACCTTACAAACTGCAATCCTTTTTTGCAAAACTCTATGCTCAAGTTTTATTGTGATATATCTAGATTCTATTACAGCTCCTGAAATGGAAACAAAAGAAGAGGGTGGGGAGGGAAGGAAGCTACGCATCATCTGTAACTCCTGAAACCTTTGTACACTTTCCAAATGGAGGGTTGCGTTGTCAGTTTGAGGAGTGGTGTCAATCATCATGGACTCCAACTGCAATGTACCACTCAAATGGAGAATACCTTTGTTTCAAATTCTTGCAAACCAAGTGCATTTTATACCCTCCATCCTTATGTCTTTTGTTTCGCTTTATGTATTTATCTTTAACCAGGTAGGTGGCCCAAGTACTGCTTGCACGGGAAAAGATGGTTCAAAGAGTAGTGGTTTTTACAAAGGCTGTGAGGTTGGAAAAACAGGAACCCCACACTGGGATCAAGGCATGTGGCAACACTCAATTAATGACATAATTCTTAAGTATGGAAGGGTGGAAGTAGCATGTAAAATTCAGGTAGAAACATGGACTGTCTCAAATCTCAGCAATAATCTCAGTTGCCTAAAATACTGAAATAAAATACTGAACTTTTTTTTTAGAGCTCTAAAAGTATGTATGAAATATATATATTTATGTATGTACACGGGAATATGTACATTTGGATTCCATTACACACACACACACACACACACACACACACGACATTTGGATTCCATGCTTACTGACCCATTTTCAGAGCTCCACTGGTCAGAGACTGTGGGTAGCACCCAACTTCCTCCTCTGATTAGGTGTGTTGCGAAAACATTTCAAAAGTCACTTTACATGATGACATTACAAAATACATGATAGACAAGCTTTTGGTCAGGACATCGTCCATTTATTAAGCAATACGTGCTAAGCAGTTTGTATGTGTTATCTCTTTTAATTTTCACAGTATAATTTGAGGTAACTATATTATTATCTACATTTTATGAACAAGGAAATTGAGGCTCAGTGAAGGCAGGTGACATGCCTGTCTCCAGTTAGTGATGGAGTTAGGATTTGAACTGTGACAGTCAGAATTAATGACAGTACTGCCTCCACTAAAAACAAAGGTTCTCTGATTGATACGTGTAAATTAATGGAAAGAAATGGTCCCAGAACTTCTGAAGTTAAACTGTACTAAGATGCGGCCTATGACTTAAAAATCGTCACTTGATTTTGAATGATTCGTCCACTGTTAGGAGACAGATAGGAAGCGGGATGACAAGAGAGTCCACAAGTCACTCCCACAAGAGGTTAACTTGTCACCTTGCTATGTACTATGTCTCCTGGAATCAGCTATGGGACAGGGAACAAAATACTGCTTAGTGGACTCCTTCCCTCTGACCAAACTGCCACCCCCTCTGGAGCCTGGTGAGATGTAACCTTTCAAGCTTGGAGTGTGGCCCAGTGGAATCTCACTTTGAACCAGTGCAGAGGGACAGACGTTCCTTTTGTGGAAGTTTGGGAAGGATCTTGTTTCAACATGTCTTTACTTCACACAGGAGATCTCCTGAGGATGACTCATGAAGATTAAGACCCTCCCCGCTACTCCTTTAAGTCTTCCCCATGGACAAGTCTTCTACTCAACCCAATGGCCATGCCCTGGAATGCAGTCAGAGAGCTGTGTGAGCCATCATCTCAAACCTTACAGTGCTGTCAGATTAGAGAGACAGAGAGAGAGGAGACAGGAGAACCTTTTATGGGGACACATGACAAGTGGAAGGCTGACTCAAAGAAGAAAGGACTGCTGGAGCTGGCAGAGAGATAACCTCTTATCCTCCAAACCCTCATTTTACAGGTGAGGAAACTGAGGCAGAGAGAGGTTCAGTGCTTGGACCAGATCATTCGGTCAGCTGGTGGCAAAGCTAGGATTAAATGTGCTGCCCCACAATGATACTGTTAAAGCATTTATGATTGGTCCTGACTGGCTTATTCAACTCCCAAGGAGACTGAATTTCTCAACAGCGGGTGATGTCTTATTCATCTTTATCTCGCCAACACCTAACAAGCGCTCAAACAAGACTTAGTAACTTCCAGTTCTACCTCCAAGCCCCATACTTCTTCCCTTAGATCACGTATGCTAGAATGACTGAGAGGGATGGAAATTACCTTCTGCAAGAGTCCTGGTCATGAAGCCCTTAGAGGATTTGCAGACTCTGATGCTACAGATGTCTGACACAGCCTGGGATATCTCCTAACATTTGCAAGACCAGAGTCAGACTAGATTCTTCTGTAGTTCTCCAAAACACCTAGTGCAGGGCATTTGCCAGCCATACACATCCTTTCCGTTCTCCCCGAAAGGGATCATGATTTCGTAACATTAGGTTCCTATCTCTTGTATTCACTAAAACAGTAGAGGATGTTTGGGCATGATAGCAAGGAAAAAAAAATTTCTGGAGGCAAAACATCTGACGGTATTAAGCAACAGTGATCTAAGAACTGGCCAGTTTTGTTTGGCAAAGCAGAGGCTCCGACACATGTTCCAATTTCCTGGTGAGATTAAAATGAGTCTATGTCTACATGACACAAAGCATCCAGTCAATTCAATTAAAAATAACAGCCAATTTGGTGTGGGAAGAACGCAACTCGTCAGATTAGTTGTTTGTCATCACAGAGGTAAAAAACAAAAATAAACTAAACGAAACAAAACAAAGAAAACCTGGTTAGCCATATTTTTTACCTTTATGTTTATCATGTCATTATATCGACAGTGTGAGATGACTGTCCCAAACTCAGATCTGATTACCTTTCAAATAAGGCAATGGGATATGAACTTGGGTCAGTAGCAGACTGGCAAGGTTGCCCTTCACACAGCCATTGCCTTCTGATTGAGGGTCATCCCTGTCCACAGTTAGCTCTGTTCTGCTGCTTAGGGAAGTTTTAAGAGTAGCATCGATACTGGTTTTATGTGTGTGTCTTAGTCTTAAAAGGTGGCAGGAGGAAGGAAACATCCAATCCGTTAGTCTTGGGAACCAAAGGTGATTAATCTGAAAGTTCTGTGGAATTTTTAAAAATTCAGATTCAAGAAAGCTACTACATTCCAAGCTTTTTCAATCACTGCAGGCTACTTTTTGATTTTTTTTTTTTTTAACTGCCCACTGTTTTCAACAGGCGCCAATTAAGATTCTGGGGTCAAAGGGTTAATTACGTCTCCTTACTTACTATGTACAATTTTCTGATTATTAACTAAGGTTGGATTAAGATGAAAAAGAACCTACACAAATGTTAATGCTAGTCCCTCCTTGAGAAGATTTATTATAAAGCCATGCTGAAATCTATCTGCTTTCCTCAAAGCAGATGGAGAACAAAATCTTAGAAGAAACAGTAAAACAGACATTTTAAAGGCATGCTAGTATCTGATTTATCAAGACAGTTTTCTTATTACTAAAACCAGTTCTTAGCCATCCTGACAGGGCTGATAGGAGATTTCCTTTGTCACATCCTGGTAAGTCTATGAGGTACACATACAGGAGGGAGGCTTGGATGCACAAGTCAGGGGCTACAGCATCTCTGAATAATAATGCCTGTAATTATAATTTATATCCCCTGACATCCGTGTAACATATAAAGTATAAGACACAGTTTCTTAACCCCAAAAGCTGAGGGCCTCTACCAGTATTTGTCAAATGATGAGGTTATTTCCTTGCAGGGTATGAAACTAACTATAGCTTCATGACTGAAGGTACACTAATGTTTAATGCATTGTGCTAAATGGATTTATATTTGTCAAAGTAGTTTTGTCTCGGCTTCCTTTTTTTTTTTTCCCCCTGCATATTCCACTGCAGCCAAATCTCACAGAGTGAAATCTTAACCATGGTGCCCTTATGGGGTAATTCTCATGTATATAACCACTCTGAGATTAGCAGTTCTTTCTTCCACATTCCAACGCAGAAGAGGAAAAAAAAATCACCCCCAAACTCTTTTCCTATGACCTCACTCCAGTTAGAGTGAAGAATTACCAGTAGGCTAGGTTATTTTAATGACAGATTATTTTAAACTAAGCCTTCACCATCTGTTCCGCCCCCTAATTATGAATGCAAAAGGAACATATTTCACAATTACATCAGTAAAAAAGTAAGATACACGTGATTTAAATGCATGCATGTGCTCCATGTCCAATGCACCGTGCATCTGTGATGTTCTTCTAATTCAGGCTTAGACTATGCAGAAAATACCCAGCCCTGAGAGAGGACAGTTTCTGACACACCCAACTTTCTCCCCAAACCCAGGGTTTTTCATTGTTATGACAAAATCCTGTTAGAGCAGGAACAGAACACGGATGTCAGCACAAGGCTCTTGCAAGCCATGAAATAAGAGTATTTTATAACTGCTGAGACATCTTTGCCGTTCATGAGAAGAGGCTGTATGAGAAAATTTCTTCTGCTCTCTGAGCAATGGGTTAGCATGGGAAACAGGGGAGGCTGCTCTGGAACCATGCCTCCATCATCATGAAAGAAGCTGAGTGAATAAGCCAAGCACAGAAGAAGCCTGGCTTGAAGAGTGAGGACAGGGCTTCAATACCTATCTTTCCACTCTGTTTTGGCAGCAGATAAAAGAGTTAGAAAGACAAAAATGTTTCTTAAATTTTTTGGCCTTTGGATACAATAACACTTTGACAGAGCTCATTAAAATGCCATATTGCCCTCTGATTGCACTCAGGAGGTGATGTTAGACTGCTCACGCACACACATGTAGACTCGCAGCAACTTCAAGGAGCCTGGGACGATGCCCAGAAGTGCCCACATGTATCTGTTTATGGGGAAGAAAAAGTTTCCCAAATTTTGTCCTTGCAATCTGAGTTTTAACAATCAAGCACTGTGCAGAAACAAAAGCTTTATTTTTAGAGGTACGAATCTAAGTCAAGTATATTTTTCTCAAAGTAGATGAAAACAGACATCAAAGGTTTGGGCTTTAACTCTTAGGAATCTTCCAGAGCTTTCTGGCTCCTATGTCTCTTCCTTTGCCCCCTCCCCACCACTACGAGTCAATAACATGAGGACTAGCACAGGTTCATGTCATTATCATGTACCCAAAGACACATGTTTCCCCATCACAACCAAATTAGATTCATTCCGTCCCATCTGAGCATTTTCCCTCTAAAAAAGAATTCTAGAACAACAAACGTTGGTGCCTCAAAATGCCTCTCCTAAGAGTTTCCTAAAACACATAAATCTAAACATCTTAGGTGAGAAAACAGTGCAGAGAGGCACAGGCGGCCTCTCTTAGTTCTTAGCAGAGAGTTACCAGAATAAAAGGAGAGATGTTGAGCTAGTGAAATGTTAAAACACGAAAAGAACAAAGACATCTGCTTTCTGAGCAAGGAGATCAGGTTTGGCTTCCGCTCATTAAAATTCCATTTTGTGGAAGCTGTGTATCAAAGTGCTGACCTTTTTTCCTCTGGGATGCTAGTTCAAGCCTTACATCCAGCCCTTGAGGGATGTAGATTTCTTGATTTGAACACCCAGCCAAATGGACAACAGGCTCCGGTATGAGGACAGGGTGCAGCATTTGGGGGAATTGCACGTGTCTGTGTCTCTGAGCCCTCGGGGGCAGCGCATGGACCCCACATTATCTGTTGCTTGTCCTGGGAGACTGGCACTCCACGAGGCTGTCGGTGCCCATGTGCTGCTCACCAGCTCCTTTCGCCTGAGGGAGAGGATTCTCACTAGTTATGCTAAGGCACAGATATTCACTGGCACATTAAAACGTCTCCTTCCTGTGTATGTGGTATACTAATTTACTGAAAGCCAGGAGCTAATTCCTTATTGTGCATCTTTCCCTTTTAATTCAGGGTTCTCTTTCAAGTTAAAGGAAGAACTCTCATGCCAGTGGGAGTAATATAAATAGTACATTGTACTCGTCTTGAAAAGCCAAAAAATGTCACTGCTTTGCTTTGGCTACTCATGGAGCTTGGTCACACACAGGGTGTACTGCAAGTTGTCTGCATTATACAAAACAGTACAGAGATTAGAACATATTTTTTTAAATTAATTTATTTATTGGGGGGGCAGAGGGAGAGGGAGAATCCTCAAGCAGATTCCCTGATGAGAGTGGAGCCCAGTGCAGGGATCGAGCTCATGACCCTGAGGTTATGAATTGAGCCAAAACCAAGAGTCAGATGCTTAATGACTGCGCCACCCTGGTGCCCCTAGATAGGTATTATTTAATCCTACTTTATGGATAAGGAAGCTGAAGCCCAGACAAATTAAGTACATTGCTCAGTGTCACACATCAGTATGTGGTAGATCTAAGAAAGAAGGATCCCTCTTTTTCCTCCTCATGCTAGGGCTACCTGCTGGGTACTTTAATTGTTTCATACCTCATCAAAGCCGCTCAAAATCTGTGCTTCCTCCAGCATTTCTTTCCGCATAAGAGATTCTCATGTTCCTCCTGTTTAAGTGTGATGCATTCAGAAAACAACTGTTGAGTGCTCACTATGCACTGGGCCTGAACCAGCTGAGCTTTCACACAGCTGAGCAAGGACCCAACTCACAAGCTTCTTCCTTTTCTCTTCTCGTTTCTTTTCCTTTTCTCTTTTCCCTTCTTTTTCCTTCCTTCCTCCCTCCCTTCCTCCCTCCTTTCCTTTTTTCCTTCCTTCCTTCCCTCCCTCCTAGATTTTATTTTTATTTATTTGACAGAGAGAGACACAGCGAGAGAGGGAACACAAGCAGGGGGAGCAGGAGAGGGAGAAGCAGGCTCTCCGCTGAGCAGGGAGCCTGATGCGGGGCCAGATCCCCGGACCCTGGGATCATGACCTGAGCTGAAGGCAGATGCCCAATGACTGAGCCACCCAGGCACCTCCACCAGCTGCTTTCTTAAAGAAAAATCATCTGTGGGATCTAAGACTAAGCACATGAGCAGAGTTGGAAATTAACTTTATAAAGCAAAAAGCTGCAGGGCAAAGGCAGTTTCCAGCTTAGCATATATTCTGTACGAGGTGGGGATCCCTGTCCATTATCACTAAGCTCCATACCTGTCATATGCTGTCTTTGATTTAGAAAAGGCACGGATTGATGAAATTTGTATTTTTTCAGCATTACTGAGGTATAACTGACAAACGAAATTGTGAGATATTTAAAATATACATTGTTGTTTTTTTTTTTAAGATTTTATTTATTTATTTGACAGAGAGAGAGACAGCGAGAGAGGGAACACAAGCAGGGGGAGTGGAAGAGGGAGAAGCAGGCTTCCCGTAGAGCAGGGAGCCCGATGTGGGGCTCGATCCCAGGACCCCGGGATCATGACCTGAGCCGAAGGCAGACGCTTAATGACTGAGCCACCTAGGCGCCCCTAAAGTATACAGTGTGATGATTTCTATACATACACATGGGATTCCTCCCATCTAGTTAACGAACATATCCATCAGCTCGCATTTTTATCTTTTTGGAATTTGTGAATGTACAGTCAAGAGACTGCTAGACCTCAAGGAAATTCTCCTGTGTTGGAGGAAGGGGCTAATGCCTAAAAGGAGAGAAGGGACACCACGGTTAATAAAAAATTGCTAGGAGAACCACACTTCCCAGCAGCAATGGCCAGGACAAGCCTTGAGCACATACACCCGTGGGCCACGGGGCTGGCCAGCACAATGAGCCCATTTACTGGCCCAAAGTTTTTCATTGAGAGTTAGGGCTTTTTCCTTCTTCTTCTGGCGTATCATGTACTATTTTATGTAGAAGTATACTGTTTCATGTAAGATGACTTTACAGAAATTTATTTTGCAATCATGTGTGCTTGGAAGTACATCCTCGATAATAACAAGGTAGACCCATATTGTTATTTCTCTTATGGCTGATTATGACCGAACCTGATTGTTTAACTGGGCAGTGGGTAACTTTTAAAAAATAGGCTCCTTAAGAGAAACTAATAAAAGCCTTGTACGTGTATTCCTTTAGGTAAGGAGTTTGTGTCCAGGGTAGTAACAGTGATTAAAGAACCCTATAATGAATTTAGCAGATTAAAAGACCATTTAGAGACCTCGGAGATTAATCTGATGTATTCATAGGAGTTTCATTTCAGGAAACATTTATTGGTATCTCTAGGGAAAAGGTATTAAAAACATTTGTACCGAAAGGAACTTGGTTGTCACAAATATAGTTGCAATGGACTGAATTATATCCCTCCCAAATTTGTATGTTGACACCCTAACCCCCGAGGTGACTGTATCTGGGGACTGGACTTCTAGGAGATAATTAGGATTAAATAAGGGCATAGGGGTGGGATTCTAATCCAACAGGACTGATAGCCTTATAAGAAGAGAAAGAGAGAGTTATCTCTTTCTCTTTGGGCATGCCCCCCAGGAAAGGCCATGAGAGCCCAGAGCAAGGAGGTAGCCATTTGCAAGCTACAAATAAAGTCCTTAGCAGAATCTGACCATGCTGGCACCTTGATCTTGGACTTCAAGCCTCTAGAACTGTGAGAATATAAATGTCTGTTGCTTAAGCCACCCAGTCTACAGTATTTTGTTACAGTAGCCTGAGCAAAGATAGTAGTTTAGGAATTCTGGTTGGGGAAAACCCGTGGGCCATGAAAATCTTTGATGTTAATTTCTGGAAATCACTGTAACTAGATTCTCTCTTTATTTATCATTCATATAATTAATAATTAATTTTTACTAGACCCACATAAAACTATAAATATGATGGACTGATAATAGAAAGTAGAGTTTACTTCCAGAAATCGACAATGCCGAGGATTGCTTTTGAAATCTTTTTCAAGTAACTGCACCTCTTCTGGGTCCTACATTTACAATATTGAAATCTTTATATTGGTTTTCCGTGCATTTCAAATGCTTAGAGGCTACACTGCTTCATTGCCTTAGCTCCATACAAAGCAGAGATACACATTTATGGGAAAATCAACTATTCTGATGGAATTGGGAACATGGTGCTGAATGATCTTGGGATCAACAAGTGGGTTTACAGTTTGCTCTGGCGCTCAGCCGGCTCTGCTGACCTTCTCCTTTCATTGTAGTTGGCCGTTGGGTCTTCGTGAGAAAGACCAGCATATACTCCTTGTCCACAGAGCTCTCATCCTATTCAGGGCTTCAAGGAAATGCTTCTGCCTTTATCCCCACATGCCTATTTGACACGCACGAGGCAAAGGAGATTGTTGTTTATTGTTTGCTAACACACTTGCATATATACAAAGCGAAACGACTCACGTCATAAGTCTTCTTCAGAGAATGTCTAGATGATATCCTTCGAAGGAGAGTGGTTTAGGATACGAAATTTGCCAGGACCACATTTGCTAGGTGGACATTAAACGACAGTCTCAACGTATGCAGTTAAAAGCAGTGGTGCTTGGCTGTGGATCCTGGCTTCCACCATGTCCAATTCAAGAACAGAATGAAAGAACCAGGCCAGGCGATGAGGTTTTGGGTGGTGGCAATTTTGTGGGATAAAAACATTAGCAAAGAAGGAAATTAAATTAAATGAGATCGGAGTTTCCTTCCTTTTGCTGTTCTACTTCAATGACTATCCTGACTGACAAAGAATTCATAGCCATCACTGAGGAGTAACTGGCTATTTTACTATTTGAATTTCCAGGATCAAACGATGCTTTAACCTAAATCTCTGAGATTTAATAGGAATCATGGGACTGAAGTTGTCTATAGAGAAGTATAACTAACGGGAACACAAAGATAAAGTCTAAAGTGACTACCACAAATGTAAAATCAGCTATGTTAAGGTAACTTGAAGAAGGCAAAGAATGCATCTACAGGGGGAAACCGCTGGGCTTGCTGTCTCCATGCCTTTCTGACCCACCATATGAGGCAGCAAAAAGGACAGACTCAATTCTCTTCTGTTGAAGTTATTTGACCGATAAATCAAATAATCACCGCAATTTTTTTTTCCTTTTAAAATAGGCGCTCAAATTTGTTTAAAAAGCATTTGAAAGGTATAGTTCTGGTTTGTCTTACAGTTTTTCTAGAGTAATGCACAGTGGGCGGCAAAGGGCAAATTAGATTCAATATGGGAGCTGTCACTAGATGGTCAATTTTTCAGGAACAGGTCTGTTCTATATATTTCGAGATTCCTAGATACTTAAGAGATAAATATATTTTAAAGGTGCTCACATGCACTCTTACAACTACCAAACAGGATGGACCATTTTATGGAGATAATAAGGCCACCACATACATTTCCCAGGGCAGAAGGAGGTGTCAAAAGTTTTTGCCCAGGGGCGCCTGGGTGGCTCAGTTGGTTCAGCGACTGCCTTCGGCTCAGGTCATGATCCTGGAGTCCCGGGATCGAGTCCCACTTCGGGCTCCCTGCTCGGCGGGGAGTCTGCTTCTCCCTCTGACCCTCTTCCCTCTCGTGCTCTCTATCTCTCATTCTCTCTCTCTCAAATAAAGAAATAAAATCTTAAAAAAAAAAAAGTTTTTGCCCAGACAATTTTTGCTTTCCCTCCTGTCCTCAAGTTCTCTCATCACACAGGATCTTCCCCTTTCCTGGACTCTTCGGTGAAGTCAGAGACCAGGAAGTGACATCCCAGACACCTGCCAAAGAATGTTGGACCTTGATTTTTCACTTTTTCCTAGGCAGGCAGCACTGCCTGCTAGGCAAGTCTAACTTACTTACTACGCATTTTGCCTTGAGCTATTTGGCACAGGGTGTCATGGAACACCACCATCGACTCTAGTTATAGAGGCTGTATTACCTGACACTCCTGAGGAATCACTAGATCAAGTGTTTCCAGTGACTCGGGGCCATGTGGTTTGCTGAAGTTATAGAATAGCCGATAAGGGATTCGCTCTAACAATAATCTAGGTTATGCATGATCTACTCAAATGCACTGATGTGCCAATTCACAGTAATTCCAAATGAAATTTGCAGTTGGTCGTATTGATAATTCATTCACTAGAAACCTTGAATCAATAGTCTCAGCCTAATTCTAATGTCCACAATGATCCATTTACCCACTCTTTTGACTTAAATAGCTAAAGATAATGTTAGAACAAAAATAATTTGAAAATGGATATATTCCACCATTCAATGCATTTGATGGATGACAGTCCATCTCTCAATGACTATTAGACTTATTAAAATTCTATTTAGTCTACAGGATTTATAGTGGCCTCAACCAGATAGCCCTATGATACCTTCAGCCACAACTGTCACCTCCCACTTAGTCTCTCTCAACCTTCTATGTCAAAGGCATCCAAATTGCCAACAACAGTGGTATGAAGGGGCAAGCATATTGATTAAATTCCAAGCCTGAGTTTTCAGTTGGCCCTCTGCCTGGTTTCCTTTAAGGGCCAGGTTTATGAAGTAAAACTTATTTTCATTGTTAAAATGCTATTTTTCTTAGCTGTCTAGAATGCCAAGACTCCAAGATAGTCAACTTCACAATTAAGAAATGTCCCACCTGTATCTACCACACACACACTCTGTTACAGAAGACATTAATAGTTTCAATGAAGTCCCTAATAATTTAAGAATGATGAATCCTCATTAAAACTCTTCTTCAGACCTATCTTAGAGTCCACGTAAGCATCAGCCTCCCCACGAATGATAGAAGCCTGAAAAAAGTGAGAAGTACAATGTCACCTGGGATTACCTTGGAAACCGCAGTGCACGGGTTTCGAATCAACAGCTTCTCCATGTCTAGGTTCTCATTTCAGCCTCCTTTTCATTTTTTCTCTCCTATTTCCTTTTTCCCCTCTTCTCCTTTCACCTATTGATTTGCATTCTGTATTCATCCATTTAGTGCAAGAGGTGTGGATGGCTGCAGGGATGGTGTGGCTGTGGTGGTACATGTGTGCTGTATTTCATGGCCCACGTTCCCAGCAATCCTGTTCTGAATGCATTTTTATGTGGAAACTACCCTGGGCAGTAAAACACCCAATGGATTTGTTTATACATAGGTACACAGGACTCATGGATGTGTAATGATTACTAACAAATTTTGAAGATGAAGAATGGCTCCAAATTTGTGTAGGCTAGCGTACATTTTATGTGGTTGAATATTGGGGATAGATTCTTTTTGCCTCCAATGAGATTTGTTCATTCTAGTCTTGACCTTTTCCAACAAGTACGATTTGTTTTATTGTCTTGCTTGGGGGCTTCTCCTTAGTAATAGGATGACCTACTTTAATTTCTACTTAAATGCTTTGCAGGCTGGAGAGGGAGTTCCCCTAAAGGATTGAGCCCCTAAAGACTCAAATTGGCCTCTGTGCCCTAATGGAAGACTTTTATCCCAAAGCAAATAAAAACTATATTAAGGGTTTTACAAACAGAACCTTAAGCTGTTATCATTTTCTGTGTGTTCCTTCTATTCTTATTATAGGTAATCACACTTGCTTAAGATATTTGCTGCTCTTCTCCACCAGATTTTTATCCCTTTCCTGGTTCTTTTCTGCCATAACAGGCACCTCTCATGAAAGTGTATACCCAGTATTATTTTGCCATTTCCTAAAAAGCACACAGACATGGCCTAATGGCACACGGATGTGACCTACTAGGCAGGTCTGATGGACTGTATGTTGGCACAGGTCTCCATAGTTTATTAACACCCTTCATTTCACTTGAGCTAATGAGACCAAGACAGTGTAATGGTGAATGACTGACATTATTATCGGTATTCTACTATGCAGTGAGTCCGGCTCTTTTCCATAATCTCAGCAAGGTGTAAGTAACACACGCTTACAGGCAATGAATGAAAGAAACTCACTCCACGTATTTCCAAATTCAATTCTTCCTTATACTGGGCTCCCTTAACACACTGAACTACGTGATCGCAATTAAAATCTCCAATAACATGATGGAATACAAAACCTTCATGTTGAACAGGATTAAAAATCCTTGCCTCAAAAGGCTTAGTACATACAGCAAAATCTAGGGTTCTGCCATGAGTCATATATGCTTGCTTCTTCAAGGCTGAATCTTTCGCCTTATAGGGACACAAAAAAGAGAATGGTGGGTGTAGCAGGCTATCCAGCAACTTTTTGAAGGAACCATATTACTAATGTCCCCTTTTGTCATACGAGGCAGCACGAGTGAATTACACAAGAGAACATCTAGGCTCAAACACTCAGGTACAGAGAGATGCCAAGCAGTAGCACCTAAGGGCTGGGTGACATGGGCTGAAACATTAGGACCCTTCCCATCACTTTTCTGTATAGGCCAGTCAACAGCAGGATTGCTGACATAGTAATACCCAGCTGACGTGGTTTAAAGAGAATCAATCCTTTCACATCTCTCCCTAGAGTTTTTCCAGGGTGTTCATAAAAAAAGGGAGGGGGGAGATCTGGGTATCATCCAAATCCCAGGTAAGGCACCAGAAAGGGGGCTAGAGGGACAGATTCCTGGCCTTGTTAAGAGGTGTGAGAGAGGAGACTTCCAAAGTCAGAGAGCTTTGTAGAAACCCACAAAGAAGAGGATTAAGGAAGGAGTAAGAGATGCATCAGGCAGATAGATGTACTTCTGCCGAGACCAGGATGCCTTGATCATTGCTAGGGAGCACATTCTATAGCTTTCACCAGGGAGACACCTGCCACAGTTCTTGAGAAATGCTCCTCCTGTCAGAGGCCACAGCTCATGGCTCAAAGACCTGGCACTATAGAGGGATCCCTCTAGATTCTACATGCCAGTCGTTTGCAACGTGAGATCTGACTGTTAGAAAGACTCCAGTCAGTTTCATAAGCCCAGTCCTTTAAAAATGAGAACGATTCTAGGATGTGTGTGTGTGTGTGTGTGTGTGTGTGTGTGTGTGTGTGTGTGTGAATACTATTATACATCATGCTTATCAGTGACAGCATTTATTAAGGTGGCCCCTGTTTTGGACCCTGGGAGAAGGACTTTACATTGACCAACCCAGTTCAGTCCTCACTTCCTAACTCTGATGTATATGCCATCAGTACCCCCTTTTGAGATGAGGAAAACTGAGGTCACATGGTAAGCAGGAAAGCAAGAACTCAAATGCAGCCTGCTCTACTATATAGTGACTCTGAGGATTTGGAACATATTTTTTCATGACAGAGATTCTTCACTTTTTGGCATCAAACTGCTACCATTTGTACCCCTGTACTGAGTTCCTGGGGCAGAGGGCAGAGGGCAGAGAGGTAGTATGCTCAAGGTGATGTCCAAAGCAGACGTGGGACAAGGCAATGGTTGTTGTCTTCTCTGATTGTGACCTCAGCCAACTGAGAGGTTGTGGCGGGGGGAGGGTTAGGGGATAGGTTCCTTCCCCTACACAATCTAGGTAGGTTTAAGCCATAACTTGGTAGGTTATAATCTACTGGGTAAACCCCATTCCACAGGTGCATTGTTTTATAAAGGTTGATTCCTAGGCAACTTTTCCCCTTTTCGACCTCAATAATGTACATTCAATAAAAAGTAGTGAGGCAAGTATACAGAAAGGCAATTCTTCTATGCTCCAAAGGTATTGGAAACAGACATCTGTATGGATACTGGTATAAAAATCTCTTAAGAATTTGAAGCAACAAAGGGCATTGTTCTAGATATTGAAGCAGTGAAGATAGTAACAGTAACATGTTCTTATTAGTAAGCTTCTATTAAATATACTAATATTGTAATGGTGTAATACTGATTCTGTATTGTTTCCACTGTTTCCTCTTCAAGTATAAAGGGAAACAGACGAAAATGGGTATGGACTAGGGAGGAGATGGTCCTCAGGCCTCCTCAAACTCAGCTTGTGTTTCAGATGAGAAGTGAGGAAGAGTAAGAATACAGGAAGAGATGGAGGGAGGAGGAAACCAGAGCCCACTGGGGTCCTCCCTTTGTCCATCGACCGCTTTGACTTGCTAGTTACTTCCTGTAAGTGCATAGCACTGGCCTGCTTGGTCACCTGGGTGGGAATGGGAGGCTTGTTGGGGGGGGGCGGTGAGGAAAGAAAACAGAAAAACGCCTCATGCTGAAGTCTTGCATCCACTTGACAATTTTGCCTCAGTCTAGCTCTGTTTACCTTCAAATAACACCCCTACTCCTTGGTATGTGAGAGACTTCAAGGCAGCTGGTTGCCTCAATCTCAGCAAGCAGGGATCATGGTGTCTTAGGGAGTGTCTCCTGCTCTCTAGGGCTGTGCAAAAGGCCAGCACAACATCACTCCCACCGTGCGTGCGTGCGTGTGTGTGTGTGTGTGTGGGCCAAGCACACATACCACCCAATTCTCCTTTTAAATGGGGCAACCGATCGACTCAATATTTTTAAGTTAAATGTCTGCACATGGGAACCATCGACACTGAATTTTAGAATTCTAAGTTAATTTTCCTTTTTGTTCAGCACTGTTCAGATCTTAAGTAAATTCAGTTTTGGGGTTCACTGCTTTAGAAAAAGAAGAATTTAGAGAGGGTTCAAAAGGGAGCTGAAAAAATGATTCGATAATTGAAACATAAGACTTTTGCAGAATGGTTCAGCGGACGGGATTATTCAGCCCAGAGGAGCCCCAGGGGTGACTGAGCTCATGTCAGCCCCCTCCGTGGAGGCCGGCAACCAGTCTTTCTGTTCCACAAAGGGCAAATGCCGTCAGCAGAATCTGGGTGGGAAGGGAAGGGTTTCCCAACAGTGAAGATTATTAAGAACAAAAATGGGTGACTTGAGGACAGCTGGGTTGCCTCCTGATCTGACATTCTGGAAGGCCAGATACACACTGCTGAGAAGGATGGCTTAAGAATGACCCTGGCTGAACTTGGAGAGAAGAGAGAGGGAGGGAGGGAGTGAGGGGGGCAGAGAGTAAGTTATACTCACTTTGTGATTCTATGTTGGACTCTAAGGCTGTCAGGAGAGAGCCATGAAGAGTTTCTGACCAACAAAACTGGAATTTGAAGCCAAATATGTATATACCTCCATACTAACTTCACTGGGGCACTAGGAACACTGTTCAAGGTGAAAGTCAAATGGGTGGCTGCAACAAAGGGTACTGTCTTCGAAGGGCTCTAACCTGCCTCAGTAAGATATTTACAATGCTATTATAAAGGGAAAGAAATTAACCTGCAGAGGAAAGAAAAAAGTAAACCAGTCCCCTCCAGCGAGTGGGAAGAGATACACATCCCCACAGGGGATCCATTTGGCTGGCAAGATGGAAATGACTACAGATCTGACCCGAATCCAAGAAGCAACTCATGAGGAGTCTCAGTCGCTCCAAGTGGGCAATGGAAGGTCTTATGCACCAAGCAAGAAACAGCTCCTGGTGTTTGGACAGATGGCCCTTTTGTTGAGGGGATTTTCAGAGGCGTTTTGGGGCTCATTCTTACATCATCATAGAGGTGTTTGTACTTTTCCCATTTCAGAGATGGACACACTGAGCCACCGAACATATCCTGCACCCTAAGAAGGAGTGAGCCAGTGTTCACAATCGTGTGTTCTGTGTATGAAGCTGAGAAATGTGTAACCTGTGGGCAATAATCGGTGACAGCGCAGATATCTTAATTATCTAACTATTTAAGAACCAGGTCTCTATCCAGCCTCAGCCTGTCACAGCATCAACTACTCTTGCCAATATTACAGCTTTAAGCAGCATTTACTCTGTTGGTGAACACAGCGTGTGGTAAAATGATTTACCATCATGAATAAACACATATGCTTGCTTGGGTCCAAATCTTAGAAGTGACAACCCATTTTCTGGCCCATGATGTAATGGACTAGAAACAAACTAAAAGGTACATAATTTACTACGTGTGAACAGATAACTCCCTGTGCAGCAAGTGAACATTTTGATATTAAGTGCTGCACTCAGAATTGCCAGTTGCAGCTCGTGCATCCCTATTCCTAGCACATGTGCACACACACACACACACGTATGTGCGCACACGTCCCCACATGCAACACACACACACACTCACACACACACGCACACCTTAATATACCCTTATGGTATTTCTTTGCTGCCTTGAAACATAACTGGGGCTAGAACTGGTGGATAATGGATGCCTGATACCGTAAGATAAAGAAGGAAACCTGAGTGGGGGAAAAAAAATAAACGCATTAAACAAAAGGTTAATAAAGAGATGTTACTCTAGGCAGCAACAAAAAGAAGTGCCAATAGATCATTCCTTCTTTAAAAAAACAAACACAAAAACCCACGTAACTTCTATGGCTCGTTTCCTTAGCTTGAAAGCGGCATCTTCTACCCTGCATGTTTCCCCCAATAGACAGACATGTCATTTTACTCTTAGTCTTGTTCTCATTTGATGTTTACATTTTATTTTCTCATTCCCTTTCCCGAATCCCCTGCTTCTAGTTTCCAGCATGGTGTTTACAGAGACCTTTACTAGAATCAGGGAGGTTGAAGAGACCCCATTTTTCCCCTTCCCTTTGTAATGTCCATTCTTTTTTTTTCTTCCCTCTTCCCAGAGAATAGATAAGTTTACCCAGAAAATAAAAAGCTAATACAACCTTTTGCTCATCAACAAAAGTATGTCTTGTTGTAGCCAGGAATAAGTTAATAAAACAGGGAAAAGGCTTAGTGGCTTAAAAATAGGCTCCTTGGGGTTATGGAGGAACAATGTTGTTTTTTCTTCCCAGCGTGCAAGGATTTAATTAAGTGATAACAGTCACCTTGGGGTGGCTGCACAAGGCAATAATATCTAGGTGAAGAAAAATGCTGAAGAGCGTTGAGTACAGTCAATTTATCTTCAGAGAAGGCAATAAATGAACAAAGCATAGGTATTGGGCTGATTGTTTTGCAATGTTTCCATTACTGATAAGCATCAAAAAAAAAGGGGGACAGATTTGGTATTTTCAGTTTCTGAAATGTATTAAATACAGAAAAAGGAAATGAAAAAAATTGCTCTGAGGTCACATCCTCACATTCTAATTACAAACAGTTTGGTAATTATTCAAGCTAAACATAGAACAAGGGGATTTTCCTGTTGACACAAAGGATAGGAACACAGCTGAGTGGTGTGTTTACAAGCAAACACACACAACTTGGAAATTTGTGTTCTGCCGAAAAGAAGGAAAGAAACTGAAAGCGGTCAGGGCAGAGAGAGGCTGTGCTGGTGGTCAGCCTCCGAAACATCAGCCCTCCTAACGTCAAATTCTGGGGACTCCGCAAAGTTTCAGGGAACTGCCATAAGAAGTATCATGACAAGGCATGAAGAATATCCTAAAAAAGCAAACAACCAAAGACCAACTCCAAGACAGTGACACCATCAGCCCTGCGTAAAACTAACAAATAACAGGAAGGTTAGAATAAAATCATGGCAACTCAGTCCCACAGAAAGTGTTAACAAAATCACACAGTATCTGTGCTCAGAGACACGGCTGAGGCAAGGTTTCAATGAAATGCACGTGAATACTTGACAGATAAAGCCGACAGGTTACTTTTTCTCATTGTCGGGTATGGGGGTTTGCGGGGGGTGGTTGTAAAAAATGAGGAAGCTTTCATTTTTCTAGGAACAAGAGTAACAGCAACACAAAACCTCCTTCTGCACTGCTCTAGTCTCTGATCGTGGATCTCCAAGCACCCTGCAAAATTAATTAATTTCAACACTGCCCCTGCTTGAAATAAGGAAAATGAGGCTCTGAGATTAAATGTAACTTGTCTAAGACCACTCAACCTGTTCGCCTCACAGTTTTGATCCCTAATTCCCACACTCCTTGTCTGCTTAACTGCGTTCTTGGGAGACCACATCACCTCCCTCTTAAGAGTTCAGGTTCATATCTCTCCAATTTCAGTGGTGATCGAAAAAATCCTGCCCTCAACCCCTGCCCTCCACTTTTCCAGCTCTGGCTCCAGACAGACCCTTCCTTCAGTGAAAAGTGGATCAGACAGGGCAGCGGCGCTGGGACCACTGTTTCCAGCTGGGTCAGTCAATGCAGAGAGCAGTGCTGGGAATCTGCAAGAGGAAGCCAGGGTCTGGCAGGTGGGCGGGGGTGGGGCGTGGGGAGGAGGGTTAGGGGATAGGTTCCTTCCCCTACACAATCTCTTTCCCCACCCACCTCTACCCCTGAGAGTAAACTTGCTTTCTTGAAGTCCCCTCCCACCCTAGGATGCACAAAGAGTAAGTCAGCTAGAAGATGCTGGAGAGGTTGCGTGCATAAGGAAAATAGTACACTACTCCAGACCACATATAAAAAGATAAAATCACAAATGCTTTGTCACAGAAATTCTATCATCTTAAGTGAACTGACAGCAGATTTATAAATTGGAGATTGCTGGGGTGGGTAAGGCTCAACGAGTTTTTCAAGGAAAAAAACATAATTTTTTACATTTATTATAAATAGTCGTGCTACACTGTCCTAGGATTGCATTACAAGGGAATGATTTTGCAACGGATGTTTCTCAAGTTACCAAGAGAGGAAAAACTGTCTTATTTTAAACAAGCCTTCAAGTGAGTGAATAAAGACAGTATTGAGGAGAAATGGGAATCCATTCTTCTAGGTCTCCCCAGCTTTTCCAAATACTTGTCAGTGCTTTCTAATAATAAAAATAAAAATAATTCTCATAGGTCCTATGTCAAGGTTTAGGTGACAGGTCCCTCTGTGATCGCAGAGTTTAATACTAGATGACTTGGGGTTTCCTGTTGACAGCTGTCCAAGACTTGATTACTGTAAGAGCCAAAAACTGTTCAAGAAATTATTTACTCTTCTGTTCCAAAGAGATCTGTAAAATGCTGAATGCAGGGATGCTGGAGCTTTACTATGTTTTGGCCTGGGCTAACAGCACAACAGGGCAGGGAGAAGGTGGTCTGACTCTAGCCACGTACCTCTGACCAAACTGAGATTCAGACTCTCCAGATCATTTCAGTCTTACTTGATTCCTTTTCTGGTGTTAGTGTGTGTGTGTGTGTGTGTGTGTGTGTGTGTGTGTGTGTGTGTGTGGTGTCTTTAAGCAGCAGGTCCTTTCAGAACTTGGGGCTACAAGGCTTGCTTGGGCCTCATACTAGGGTCCTTAAGGAGAAACTGAATGGGATGAGGACAACCATGACATTACATAAATACACAAGAGTTTCTTTGTTGACTGTCCAAAACAATACGGAAGACTCATCCATTCATTTCCTGGTGTTCAGAGTCCAGAGTGCTAACCATTACACTACGGAACCCACTTCCTGGTGGTTCAAATGAAACCTGGTCCACACAGGTTTATGGCCCACGACACCCAAACCTGAAATGAGGTTACAGAGGCTTAAAGCATTGGTAAAATAATCAAAAGCTATATTAACCACCTGGCTGAGGCTAACAGGCAAGCTCAAGACTCCAGAAGCCAAGGCGAGACCGTCAAGGGCAAGTGCCCTGCACTCCTGGTTTTCCCTCTTCTCTGGTGGCACCTCTCATGAGAGTGTTCCCCTAGGAATGGGTGTCTTGATGTGCTTATGAGGTCACCACTCTTCCTGTCTACTGTCCAGTGAGTGCCTACTCTCTGGGCAGCAGTGGCTTCACAGTGGAGTTCTGGGGATTGGGTATAAAATGGAGGAGTTAGTGAATTGATTACTCCATCAGACTAAAATGTGTAATGTCTAATATATGTGATCATGGTTGGGTGTTCCTTTATGCTTCTCACTCTCTCGGCTGCACTGCTCGCTGAACATCATTACTGACACCCATGATGGCTCTCCCAACGTGAGACTTAAGGCTCATGGCCTCCCTGGCATAGATATAGATTTAATACTCAAAGAGGCTTTGGTTTGAGTATAAGGAAACTGCAATTCCAATTACGGCCATTGCTTTATGAACTAACCATGTTCTCAAACAGTTGGCCAAAGTGTGTGCCTGTGTTGAAAACTATACGTACCCCTTTACTATTATTAATACACCCTAAAAGCTTCCTGTTTGGGCATGCCAATGTGAAACACTGATTTGTGTAACTTGTATCTTCAAAAGTGAATTGGTTGGCACATTCTAATGTGCCCTAAATTAGGGCAGCTGCCGTCAGTTAAATACACAAATGATTAAACAAAGAGCACCTAAATATTAAAGTAGGCAAAATCTACTCATTTATTGATATTAAGCAAGCAGGAGAGATAAGTTTCATTTATTTTAGCCACAGAAGATTAAATTTTCCTTCCAGGGGTACAGAAACACTGTCTATGTGAGGGGGAAGATATGTACCATCATATTTACTCACTATTCCTGTCATATATATTAATTTCCAACTCATGCTCATTATGACCATGTGAAATAGTTCAAGGGCTTTCATTGTTTTTCATAATATAGTCATACCACTAATGTATGAAAACAGTTCAGGCAAAATAGACTGGTAATTGGATAGACAGTTAGGAAAACGTACACCAATTTCTTTTTCAAATAGATGGGTAACTGAATTTTCTAGGCGTTGTGCAAGCAACACATACCCAGTATCTTTGCCAAACCTTTGGCTCTATCTTACAGTTGGAATTCTAATCCACTACACCATTTCACTGGCAAAGATAGAAAAATTGGGTACATATTTTATTTATTATTAAATGTTATCTTTTACCATACCTGAAGATCAAATTTTAAAAGTATAACAGCAGGAACCCCAAAAGCAAGAAACAGCACATAAAATCACAATGAAAATCGGTTTCCAGTTATACAACATCCAAAGCTTGCATTATAGTCTCAGTTTTATCCCTGGCACTTAGCCTTGAATCTCCCATTAGTGCTGATGGGAACTGCATATAGCTAAAGCCCATGCATCAAGTTGAGAAAACACTCCTCAGTATTAGTTCTGACTCCAGTGTTATGACACAAATCATGATAATTTTTCTGTATCTCTGCATTTCATTGGGAAAAAAATACAATCTACACTCTGTAGAGTTATAAATTACGACTCTATTCCTCAACTGTTTATGATTATTACCCTATTCCATATAGAAAATAAAGATTTTTTTAAATAACATTTTAAACAAAAGTTTTTAATAATAATTGTAGTTGTGTTCAGCCTATCATTGAAGATTTTTAAAAGTTACAAATAGGAATTTGAGATGATAATAACCTCAACAGAGATGTGTCATTTTATCCACTTTTACATATTGATGAACCAAACCTCTCTATATGTATCTTAAGATTCCATTACTCCCACGGAACAAAAGCAGGCAGCTGAAGGCAAACACTGTGTCCCACGAGCCCCAGGTCCAATTACAGACTCCTACTCATCCCCAGTGGGGGTTAGCTCAGCTGCTTCAAGAATTTGTGTAATGAGCCCAAGGTCAGGAACCTGAGGCCCCAAGTAAAAGGTTTCACTGTTCTGTGGCCAAAGACAGTGTTCCTAACCCTGACAATCGGCCTGTGAATGTGAACTCTCAGTCACAGAGGGACAGGGCAGGGGAGTGGGAGTGCAACAGTGATAGAAAAATAACCCCAAACTGTATGCTCTAAACAAGCAGATCTGTGTGTGTGTGTGTGTGTGTATGTGTGTGTGTGTGTGTGAATGAAAGCACACTTGCTAATATAACTAATAATATGCACAAAGATTTAAGGGGATTCCAAGAACTTTTCAATAATGGCAAAATGTATTCTTTTTTAGACGTTAAAGAGTAATTCATCTTCATTTTAGAAAATTTAGAGCATGCAAATAAGCAAAAATAGGGAAATACAAATTGCCCATAATCCAGAGATAAATCCCATTAATGTTCTGGTGGACATGTTAATTAATTGATCTATTCACTAAGTATTTATTAAGCCACTGTTGCTTAACTGACCTATGCACTAGATACCAAAGATAGTGATGAACGAGACAGATGTAGCCTGTTTTCCCATGAAACTTAAAGTCTATATAGGTATAGTTTTATTATTTTTATTTTTTTAGAGATTTTATTTATTTATTTGAGAGAGAGAGAAAGAGACAGAACACAAGCAGGCGGAGGGGCCGAGGGAGAGGGAGAAGCAGGCTCCCTGCTGAGCAGGAAGCAGCACGTGGGGCTGACTCGATCTCAGGACCCTGGGATCACGACCTGAGCTGAAGGCAGATGCCTAACCGACTGAGCCACCCAGGCGTCCTTTATAGGTAGTTTTAAGAGACACGATTTGTATTATTCTACTGTATAGATTATTGTAGAAGTTATTCAACCAAAAGTTTTGCCAGATTTGTATCCACTCTGGGCCTAGAATAGCAGCCACACTCCAAAGTCCTTTTTTACGGCTTGGGAACACTAAACTTCATACTAGTCTTTAGTCAAAGAAATTTTGAGTCCTTCTATAAAGGCATAACCCTAAGGACACGGTAGTAGAATGAGAGTGAAGAGAGAGATTTCAAAATTTCAAAACTGAGGTCCCCATCCAGATCTCTTTTAGTAAATGTTTAAGTACTAATTTTCATGACTATACATATATACAGGCTCATACTGCCCATTATAAATTTTGAGTGAATACTACACTCGGCTGTATGCTCTGTCTCTACAGAGAGATGTCATTTAAGCCTTTTTGATACAGGAAGAATGTTTTGCTCTATTTTAGTTTTTTTTTTTTTAATCTTTGAATCCTCTGAGAATAATAGCCAATCCTATTGCTACTATTCCTTGCTAATATGCTCGTCTTACAAGCATTCTGTCCCGTGGCTCTGAAAAAGTCACAATACCTGTTCTGGAAAGAGGACTTTTCCTAAAACTAAGGTAGCCACTACGTTTGGGCAGGATCCCTTGCCCTGCCATACCCGTAAGCGTCTGTATCATATGATCTCATTGATATGAGGAATTCTTAATCTCAGGAAACAAACTGAGGGTTGCTGGAGTGGTGGGAGGTGGGAGGGATGGGGTGCCTGGGTGATAGACATTGGGGAGGGTAGGTGCTATGGTGAGCGCTGTGAATTGTGTAAGACTGCTGAATCACAGACCTGTACCTCTGAAACAAATAATACATGTTTAAAAAAAAAAGAAGAAGAAGATAGCAGGAAGGGAAAAATGAAGCGGGTGGAATCGGAGGGGGAGACGAACCATGAGAGATGATGGACTCTGAGAAACAAACTGAGGGTTCTAGAGGGGCGGGGGGTGGGGGGATGGGTTAGCCTGGTGATGGGTATTAAAGAGGGCACGTACTGAATGGAGCACTCGGTGTTATACGCAAACAATGAATCATGGAACACTACATCAAAAACTAATGATGTAATGTATGGTGATTAACATAACATAAAAACAAACAAAAAAAAGAGTCTCTGCTTCGAGTATGTGAGTTCACAACCGGGCACTCATGAAGTCTTTACAGAGCACTCACTATGTGGTCATCATGGAAACTCTAGACAACTTTTACTTTTTTTTTTTTCCCAGAAAGAAAGAAAAACAAACCAGGTTCCTAGGAAAGAAGAGATGAAATCAGCACACGGAGGTTTAGGAATAAGGAACCTACAGAAGATTCCTACCATGCATAGACAGGGGGCAGCAGACACGTTCTCATTATATATCATTGTGGACTTGTTACCTGAAAAGTGACAGGTAAGCCATGGCTTGGAAATACTTGTCCACTCAAAACTGTATTCTAGTCACACTCCTGACTTCTTCATATGTTTCTACAAAACCCAGCTCCTAGTGATTGTGTTATTGAAGGGATTTGGCCACAAAAGCCCAACATTCAATATAAAGAAATATACTGTTTATCATTTTCACAATGGGCTCCAGGACAGTACAAAAATTGGGCCCATTCTGTTAACTGTTTCTTTAGTGGTCACTGTGGCTGAGGTTTCCAGCAGGTCATGGTTCATGTACAGAAAAAGCACTGACATAAGGAGAATTTTCTATTGCTCTGTAAAACAGTAAGTACCATACCAAGCAGAAATTTGTAAGTATTCTTATTAATTGGGCTATACTGACCAATAATAGTTCAGAGATAGGCCATAAATTCTCCCTGTAGATTTTATATTAGATTATGACCCTGAATAAAATGTAATAAACAAATGTTCTTATCATGCTATTTAGCTGACTAAACAAAATGCCAAAGATTTGGTAACATTTTTAAGCAAACTAGTATTATTGTTTGAACGAAAAATACACCTTCTTATCTGGGGGCAGAATATCATGCAAAATTTATTTAAGAAGAAAGAGTCTCGGGGTGCCTGGGTGGCTCAGTCATTAAGCATCTGCCTTCGGCTCAGGTCATGGTCCCAGGGTCCTGGGATCGAGCCCCGCATCGGGCTCTGGGCTTGGCGGGAAGCCTGCTTCTCCCTCTCCCACTACACCTACTTGTGTTCCCTCTCTCGCTGTGTCTCTCTCTGTCAAATAAATAAATCTTAAAAAAAAAAAAGAAGAAAGTCTCTTTAATTCATCGATAAGTATTGGTTTCAAAAAATGCTGCATGAACTCCAAATGGAGGTGAAAGCAAAATTATCTAAGAGAAGAATGTGAATCAGTATTTTGCATTCTCACTGAACTTTAATCTGATGGTAGGATTTTAGATTGATGTATACATGTACACACATGTTATATATATGTAAACTCCTGTAACTTGCTTTTGAGTCCAACAATACATCTTGAATATCTTGTCATGTCAGCACATACAGGTCGATCCACGTTCTTTCTAAGTAGTAGAGTACACCTTACTGCATTAAACCATTTCCCTGTTTGAAGGAAGTTTCAAAATTTGGGGCAATTATAAATAATACACCAGTGGATTCTCTTTAACTTTTCTGTAGTGTAAAATCCTTAAAACTGGAATTACTTGGCCAATCCTACTAGATGCTGCCAAACTGTCTTTTGTCCCCCAAATTATTTACAAGATAGAACCATGCTGTCTCATCAGTAGTGAATGAGAGTTACTTTCCTCACATTCTCACCAATATTGGCTATTATCAGCTTTTTCAATATTGGTCAATATTGGCAAAAACTTTCAGTAATCTTCTGTATAAACTGGTCATCTATATTTATTTGGTGATGTTCTCATTCATATCCTTTGACTATATTCTAACAGGACGTTGGTCTTCATGAATTGTTGGATCTTTTCATATAGTTTGAATACTGATCCTTTGTTTTATGTGTTATAAATATTTTCTATCAGCCTACAATTTGTCTTTTAACCATTTTTATGTTATCTTTCATTGTATGTAATTTAGAGTTTTTTTTTTTAAATAATCACCTCTGTCAGTCTTTTGTGACTCCTGGGTTTCTTTCCTTAGGAAGCCCTTTTCCACTGAGAAAATAAAAATATTCTCTAGTTTTCCTAGTGCTTACAGTTATGATCACCATGCTTAGTTCTTTAACTCTGAAATTAAAGAATTAAGGAATGTTGTTTACTGCATTTCTGAGGTTCTGCCTGAAAACATACCCTTTGTACAACTGAATTTCTTAAATAACCCAGTATCATTTTTAAAGTCGATTTTAAAGTGTAAGCATGGTTCTCTGGGACTATGAACCAAGAAAATGTGGGAGTCAACTTAGACCGGGGAAGGCTATTTCTTTTCCTGAAGCCGAATGATCAGATCTTAATTTACTATTCTGTTTTTAGGAAGGAAGTGTTTGCTACACTACAGCACAATAATTTTTCAAAAGGAAGGGAGAGAATAATACCTACTTTTATCTATTATTCTCAGGGCTGTGGGTAGTAGGGACTTAAGGCTCATATGCAATTTTTTCATTTATCTTAGATTTCTGCTTACCTACCAGTTGCCCAGAAAGAGATTTTCTAGAGTCAGAGAGGCCTGGGTTCAAATCCTAGGTTCAGACACTTATAAACCCTATGAGCTTGGGCAAGTCCTTTATTTTCTCTGAATTTGGGTTTTTTTGTTTTGTTTTGTTTTGTTTGTAGAACAGAGCTAACATTTATCCCCACAGGATTAAGTGAAGTGACCTAGGCAAATTGCCCAGCACAGTCAGCGACAGTGCAAGATATATGCTCCATCTCCTGTCCACCAATGCTCCTCAAACTTGTATCCCAGCAGCTCAGAGAGAAATGAATTAGGGTCTATACACTTTCTCAGGAGGCAAAGAATATTCAGCCTGCAGTTAATAGTAAAGTTTGGCTACAGCTGGGCCAGAAAGAGGCCAAAGAAAGAAGAAATTAAGACTGGGCCAGGGGTTTTCCTTAAGAAAAGAATTGGACATTTAAAAAGATCAAAAGATTGGAAGTTCAATAATGGAGTGGGCTCATTCTACAGTGATTTTCTTTTTTATTAGTCCCTTAATCCTAGAATTTTGGTCTTGCTGAGCTGAATTTTACCTATGATTTGTATTGGCCAAAGTCAAATCTATGAATGGGCTTGCGTTAACAAACATAATCGAGAACTGGACACATGGCTGGGATTCTCTAACATCTGCAAAGATAAATTAAGACTGAGAACACAACAAGCTGATTAAAACAGGCAAGAGACCTGAGAAGCCAATACTTCCCTCAAGAGGACATACACATGGCAAATAAACAATGCTTAAGATCAATATCCATTAGAAAAATGCAAATTAAAACCATGATGAGATATCACTACATACCTATTAGAAGAGGCTAAAACAATTTTTTTTTTTTTTTAAATCCTGACAATCCCAAGTGCTGACAAAGATGCAGAACAACACGGCTGATGGAAATGCAAAATGGTAGAGCCACTCCGGGAAACCGTTTGCCAGTTTCTTAGAAAGCTAAATTCACATTTACCTTATGATTGCAAAATCCTACTCATGGGTATTTACCATAGAGAAATGAAAACCTACGTTCATACAGAAGTCTGTGCATGAATGTTTATAGCAATTCTATTCACCCCTGCCAAAAAATGGAAATGGAATCAACCCAAATGCCCTTCAATGGGCGAATGGATAAACAAACTGTGGGGCAGCTCTACAGTGGACTACTACTTAGCAAAAGAAAGCTGTGAGTTACTGATACGAATATTAAGTGCATTCTGGTGAGTGAAAGAAGCCAATTTCTGAAGGTTACAGACTTTATGATTTCATTTATATGACCTACTCCTAAAGATTTAAAAACAAAAACAGTGAAGGCGAACAAATCGGTGGTTGCCAGGGCTTGAAGGAAGAGACACAAAGGGATGGCATCAGGGAGTTTTTTGGGCTGATGGTACTTTTCTGTATCCAGACTGTGGTGGTGGTTACATGCATTTCAACATGTGTGAAAATTTGTAAAAACACCCACAAGAGGATTCAATTTTACTATATGTTAACTTTAAAAATATTTTTTTAAAGAAGCACAACCTATATGAAGACTCACACTTCTTTCAATGGGCTGGAGTGAGTTCTCCTACACACAGAATGGCCCGAGACCAGCACCTTCTTCCTTCCAACTAAAAGGCAGTCTTTCTCAAGTGCCTTCACACGCACGAAAGAATAACAAAACGCAGAAACTGAAAGAACTCATTTCTTCTGTGTTTTTCCGAAGCCAGTTTCATCATCTACCGGTTAGCATCACCATTTTTCTATGCAGAGAATATTCCCCATGCTTCCAGAGCATCCTGCAAGTAAGCCACGTGCAGCCCCTCACCCGACTCTGATCTCTGCCTTATTCTTGGGAGCTACTGAACGTCAGATCACCAGTAGCTAGCTGGCTGCTAGAGCCTTTGCTCTTGTAGCAACGGCTCAGTTACTACTATGATATAACCTCTCCTTCCCCTCTACTCCCATTCCTTATTTTTTTTTTTGGAACAAGTTGTCTTTAACCCTTGGACCCAATTTGAAGGCAATGGAAATAATTAAGACTGACATTTCTAGGGTTAAACGTCAAGTAGGAGAAAGAGCTGAAGAAGGAAATTCCCCAGCTTCTTAGTAATGAAAAGCTGAGGGTATGCCTTCTGTGGCTGGCTGTGAGATGCTTTCACATCCATGTGTCAAGGGTTTTTCAAACTGACAACTTGCAAATTTGAAATACAAAAATGCCCAAAGCGATATTTTAGTGGCTCAGGGAAACTCTTGTATGGGAAAAAGAATTCTAAAGTGAAACGTCTCTTGAAATCACACAGGGCCTGACCACGATACTCTAATTATGCTAATTGCTTCAATGCCCTTGCTTTATTTATGCTGAGCAGCTAAGATAAATAAAGGAAAATTGCTTTGGATCTAACTGTATTCATATCAGAATGCAAACTAGCCTGTGTTTGTTATGTGATTGCTGATCTGTTTACACTAAATTCTGCAGGTAATTGCAGTTTTGATTGCACATTTATTTCTAGCTGCACAGGTCCCAGGACTAGGTCTGTCTGTTTTTATAATTAAACCGTTTTGTAATATCTAAACTCACTAAAGAGCAAAATGATGCTTTAAGAATTTACATATTTTATGCATTAAATATAATACTTTGGTGAGCGGTGACAAAAAGGAAAAAAAGTATGTTTACCACCAAAAAAATTGGACAGCATGTTCTGGATCTGAAGAAATTTGAGACATCTGTTCCAAGGCCTGTTCACCGAATGGGACAGATGCCTGGCGCATCCCTGTAATCTGTTCTTCAACACATAGTTTTTGAACTTTCAGTTGCAACTTTCATATTAGTAAAATATGTTAAGAGAACGTGCTGCCACTTGGTGATTCCTAAGACAATGGAACAGTATTTTACGCCCAATGTTATGGTTGTGCTCTCTGTCCCTTGCCCAGGAGCCAAAACTTTATAGAGCTGACACTGTCATTGCTTTCTGTTCTAGACCCATCTGCTGGGGGTGTGGACTATGGTCACTGGTCTTAGCTAAAAATTCAGTTTTGATTACAGCTTCCTTTGGATTTCACCCACAGCTAACACACACTTAGAGGGGGGGGAAAAAAGCAAAACACACACATACAGAAAAACAAATCTTCCTCCTCTTTTGGATGCCCACGACTTTAACATCACAAAGGAAGAGGAAGTGATAATGTCACCACTACAAATGTAGGACGGTGTCACCTTTGCATCGTTTCTTCATCCATCATCAAATTCTGAAATACTCATTCAGTCTGCCCTACTTAATGGAAAAGTTAATACCAGTCTATACAGACTAGCCTGCAAAGCTTCTTAACCTAGATTCTGCTCATGAAATATCTACTATTATGGGCTTATTTTGTCTAAAATATCCCTGAGGCATGTTCTCAATAAATACAGAGTTTTGGCACCCTGAAGGTGTCTCTGGCTTTCTTCCTTTCAAGATAAAGGAGGTTAGGGAAATGTGAAGACACTCAAAGCACCTAGAGTAAACTAAGCCACCATGAAGAAACTTTAATTTTCTTAATGCCAACAGATGATTATCACGATACCATAGTGATAATCACACAGGGCAAAGCAGCATGGCCATTAAAGGGCCTCTGAAAGCCTTCCCTCACTTAAAAAGAACATTTAACCCCGATATTAAAGTGTTCACATTTTACTTGGTGTAACTGTATTGGTCTAGATGGAGGTGTGAGGAAGCAGAAAGAAGAACAGAACAAGAAATCTAAAGTCAGACAGCTCTGCGCTTGAAGGTAGGAGGCCTCCCATCAGCTATGTGACCTTGGAAAAGCTAAAAGAAAAATGATTTAGCTACTCTGATCCTCACATTTTTTAGCACCCTTACAGGGCTGTTGTGAGAAGTAAAATGATATGACATGTGACCACTATTCAGTAAGGCACATGGCCCTCAATAATTATCAGTTGGTGGTGTTGTTGCTATATTAGAAGCTTAAAAGGCTGACCAGTTTTCCAGGGCTATCAATCACCACATGGGATCTGGGGCAGGTGTTCATTAAACTGTTACAGGACACATGGACATTGTAACCTATCTCCCTTGCTGGTCCACTGAGCAAATCCAACTTTCTCACAGCCTCGTCCAGCGGCCACTGGCAAGAGGCTTGCATCCGATGCATATTTGCTGACAGAAGCATGAAAGCTTTCTCAGAGGGCTTACTTTGAAAAAGAAGTTTTTGTCCACTTGGCCTCCTCCAGATTCACAGACACATTAGGTCTCCCTCCTCTCTGTCAAGCTCTTACTTGATCATAGCCTATTGTTGCATTTATCAACCTCTGCATAATTATTTATTAATGTTCCTGTATTTCCCACTAGACTGAGAGTGTCCTTAAGGCAGGGGTGATGTCTTATTCTTCCATTCATCCCTATAGCATAGCCTCTCACATTCCCTTGAAGGGAAAAAAAATTATTGAAGACAACTTGGGGATTTAAAAAAAAAAAGACCCTGTTTATTAATAAAAAGGTGTGGCAGATTTTAGGACCAGCATGTTAGCTTTCCTTTATTTAGGACAAGATGAAGATACCTGCATTCCTTGGGGTTTCTGTTGAAAGAACTACAGCCCCCAATTTTTTTTTTTTGCCACCCTCTGGCAGGTGGATAAGGACCCAGCACTTGGAAGTGCCTTAAGACCCAGCATTGTTCAAAGGGTAGCGCTAAACACTTGCCCAGCTAAAAATGTAATCCCCACATTCCAAATCCAAGTTCTCCTTGGCCTTCTCAAGTGACCTCTTGGAAACCAGTTAATAAATTATGGGAAAGCAGAATTCTGTGACCCCATCCTTTCCATTTCATCCATAAATTCTGACTTTCACGAGATGTGACCATGCACTTGTTATCTCAGCAACTATGGGATCCACTCCTTTTTTTTGCAGTAGGTGTTCAACACTCACCAGACGAATGGCAAGTCTGGAAGGACCTCCCTTTCACAGCAAAAATGAATGAACATTAGTTGGTGTCAAATGCCTAACTTCATCAACACAATGAGGGCTGAAGCTCTAGGGAGCCCAGTAAGGCTTTCAGGGTTTGGCCTTTGCGGTATGCTGCCTTGCTACTTCTCTTCATCCTGAACACTCTGCCTGGCTCTGCCAAGGCAAATTCTGACCCGGATCCCTAGGTGAGAGGTACTAAATTACTGAGTCTCTGAAATGAAGTTATTTCCTACACTGCATTTGCAAGATGCCTTAATATATATTCACTAACCACGAGTTTGATTTTTTTCTCCTGATCTCATTGCTACCTCTCCATATATTGAACCCCAGGAGAACCCTATTCCCTGATCCCCCGTGACTAACAAGCTGTTGAATTCACCAGTGGCTTCCTCCGTCATTTCACAGGAGCAGCCTGGAAGAACTACAGAAGCTACATGAGTATATACATATTAGAACATCTTTTACAAGGGCAACTCTATACTATAGTTACAGCCTGCTCTATTTCAATTACACTGAAAAATCTGCCCAATAAGTTGGTCTTCCCTTTTAAAAAAAGGGGGGTTGGCAGAGTCTGTGTAACATAAATGATTTTACGGGAAAATGGAAAGAGGAAAATTTCATAGGTTTTCTTTTTAACTATATAGATAACTTTAGTATATTGTGAGTTTATCCATTGCTAATTCCTGCCCAAGAATGTTAGTACCTTCAAACCCAGCTTAAGTACAAGTGAAAGGAAATCATTTACGCCCAATGGTTCTGGAAAGTCAGGAGTGAGGAAACACATTCCAGATACCCCAGTTGGGTTCTAAGTCTGCAGTACTGGTGGTGAAATGACAAGTATTCAGAATTCATAATTATGAAAATTATGTCAAACTGTGTTTGTCATTCATTGATAATTATTTTAATCCTTCTTAATCTCTCCCGATTTTTTTTATCTTTTTTCATTTCACCTTGCTGTTTCTCCCTTTCTTTTATTTTTTCCAACTTGCCTGTCTCTCCATTTCATCTTTGTCTCTTCTCATTTCTTTTCGTCATGATTTATTTCCCCATTTCCTCTTTCGTGATCTCTTATTTTTTCCCTCTCACTATTAGTTATCTTGGTCTGGTAGCTGAAAATGAAACAAGACAAACAGACAGTTCTAGGCTTCTGAATCTTACTCCCACTTTCAATACCTAAAAATTTAGGTATATTTATGTATTAATGGTCAATACTTTGGTTAAAAATTTTTAGAGAAACCTCCCCTCCATTAGTGGGCTTCACATGCCCTGTGACTTGAAGATGTTGTGAAGCTTCTCTCCGCTGAAGATGGGCAGCTGCCTGTCCCTAGACTTAAGGAAGTCACAAATGTGATAGGGTCAATTCTTCTCGGTATAACACAGTGACCCATCATACAGAACAAAATTCACAGAAAGAAGTGAATCGAAACTGTACTTTCTCTCAAGAGCCTCACACTATGCTCTGACATCCCAGGAGATAGGAGCTAAATTGAAACAAACAAAATTTTTACCTTCTGGTTGCAGAGGTATACTACTGAGAATTTTTAAGGCTTCTTAAAAACTCCTCTTTACATAAAATAAAATTCTCAAGATATAAGAATAAAACAAGATCCATACAAATGTAGCCTAGCAATATTATAGGGTATGATGATTCCAAATACTGTACTTGCTTAACCATTTCCACACGAAGTTGCAAAATTACAAAATATCCATGTTCTCAACTCTTGATTACATAATCTTTGAGATTCTCATGATCTTTTAAAAAAGATGACTGGAAGACTTAAACTTTAATGTTAAGACAAAACTAGGATATTGATCCCTTCCTTTGAGAGATTTCCCCCTACATTATGAATATTATATTTAGTACAAAAACAGTTACTATACTTTTTTGAGAGTAGTCAGCTATCCCATATACAGATACCGTTATGGGTTGAACTGTATCCCCCTCAAATTCATATGTTGATTAACACCATTACCTTGAAATGTGACTTTACTTGAAAATAGGTTTGTTGTACATGATCAAGTTAAGATGAAGTTATTGGTTGGGCCATAATCCAGTATGACTAGTGTCCCTATAAAAAAGGGGAAATTTAGACACAGACATACATACAAGAAGAATGCCATGTGAACATGAAGGCAGAGAATGTGGTGATGCACCCACAAGCAAAAGAACACTGACGACTGCTGCAAACCACCAGAATCTAAGAGCAGCTTGGCATAGACTCTCCCTCACATCCCTCAGAAGGATACAAACCCTGACAAAACCTTGATCTCAGACTTCTAGCTTTAGAACTGAGACAATGAATTTCTGTCATTTAAGCCACCCAGTTTGTGGTACCATTTTTTTTTTTTTTTTGAGAAGAGAGAGAGAGAGAGAGAGAGAGAGAGAGAGAGAGAGAGAGAATGAGAATTCCAAACAGGCTCCACACCCAATGCACAGCCTGATGTGGGGCTCAATCCTACAACCCTGAGTTCATGACCTGAGATGAAATCAAGAGATGGATGCCCAAGTGACTGAGCCACCCAGGTGCCCCCAGTTTGTAGTACTTTTTAAAGCCAGTCCTACCAAACTAATATGGATTTCATTTTCCTAATAAAGGAGGAATGATGATCATCAGGGAAGAACCATGAGCTTTGGAGTCATGCAGACTGGGTTTGAATCTAGGTTCTGCTTCTTACAGATTAACTGGGGCAAGTAACTCTTTGCATGTCAATTTCCTTTTCTGTAAATGGAGATAATGGTACCTACTTTATTAGGGTGTCAAGAATATTAACATGTAACCATTTTTTTGAGTGCCTACTATATATATCTGTGTGTGTGTGCGTGCGCACGCACTGAAATAGAGTGGTGAGTCCTCATGGAGCTTACAGTTTGGTAAAAGGGGACAGAAAAAACACATTTACATGCACATGCATATGCATTAAAACTTATGTTAAGTGTTATGAAGGAAAGGAATAGCATGTAACTGTGGAGCGTTAAGGGGGCCTTGAAGATATCAGATAGTGCCTTCGTGGTCAGACCAGGCCTTTCGGGGAAAGTGACATTTAAGCTGAGAACTCATTGGTAAGAAGGAGCAAAATATGAGAAGATAACTTAAATCAAGTTCCCAGTATTTTATCTGAATCAGAGTAGGTATTTGATTAAAGACAGTTATAGTGGGGCGCCTGGGTGGCTCAGTCGTTAAAGCGTCTGCCTTCGGCTCAGGTCATGATCCCAGGGTCCTGGGATCGAGCCCTGCATTGGGCTCCCTGCTCCACGGGAAGCCTGCTTCTCCCTCTCCCACTCCCCCTGCTTGCGTTCCCTCTCTTGCTGTGTCTCTCTCTGTCAAATAAATAGATAGAATCTAAAAAAAAAAAAAAAGAATCTTTAAAAAAAAAAAGACAGAGTGGTTATTGACCATTATATGTCTCACACTAGGATCTGTTTGTGTGGGGACACGAGAGCATCCAATGGCCTGGCACTTGAGGTCCTCCAGGACATTTCTTTCTGTCCTTTCTCTTGTCCCAAGGTGTAGGTCTGTTGTGGCTCCCGCCCCAAAAGGTAGGCCCACCTCCGAACAAAGGCAGGCACCCATCGGCTTTCTCTACAGCAAGAATTTAGTTCATTGGTTTCCCTGTGGCCAGGGTCTTTTTGTAGTATCCAAATATCCTGGTGTCAGGAATATGACACCAGATCCAAATTCAATTACTACTTTCTGTAACCCTAAAGATTTTTAGTCCCCATGCCTTAAGCCCTGCTGTGTTCTCTTTTGACCCTCATCACATACCATCATCACACCTGTCCATCCAGATCCATTCATGGAGCATTTGAGAGCTTGAACAGGAACCTTCTTTTTCCTCTGGGTCACTGAAACACACGATCTACACCTTAACTGCAGCCTACCCTCGACTTACTGTTACATTTATCTTATCTTTCCTATTGGATTATAAGGAACTTTGAGGGCAGGCTCTTTGTCTAACTACCTTGAGTGTGGAGAGGAATGTGGTATGGTTCAGAATAGACTAGAACTTAACTGCCACTTACTGACATTCTAAGAAGGTAGCAAAGTTAAGAAAGATATACCAGACATATTTAGCAAACATGAGTTTTACATATTTCCACATCACATACGGATATAAAACATTCAGATAAGGAATAAGAAAGGAGCACGTGCCGATTAACCTCTCTTTCATTTCTCCCACAGAGCAAACACTTCATTCATTGTTTATTTCGGCCGACACCAAACATGCATGTGGGAAAATCATTTTCCTTTCCTTTCTTAACGTACACAGTGGTGATGAATATAAGCAAAGGGTAGACTGGGATACATGCAGTAAAAATAGCTGACGTCCCGTTTTTGCTCAGTTTTGCTACAAAAGACAATTAATGTATATTTTAAAATGTGCTTTTCTGGGCCCGAATGTCTTTGTCTGGAAAATGGGAGTACTGTTTCTTACCTTGATCTTATTTCCAAGAGCGTAAGATGAATTTGTTATGCCCTCCTCAGTGCATAGTGAGAGGTAAGAGTGGAGGTGTTTTTATTATCTTGCTATAATACAGAGAAGGCTGTATCAAACTATTCCTGCTATGCTGCTACAGTTATTTGGAGAGGAACATTTCTCACCCACGGGGATGCAACTACAGGACTGAATCAAATTGAAGGTGAACCCTGCAAGGTGGCTAAGGCAGTTCAAATAACATAGGCCAACAGGAGAAGACTTTTTTTTTTTTTAAGACAAGAAATAAGGATTCTGATCCAGTATTCATAATTACATTTACTGGTCATCTGAAATATGATGATATTTCATCCCCTGAAATGAGCTCATGTGTCACATCAATTTCTAAAGAAATTCTCCTCTAAATAATTTTGTCTGCCCATACGTTTATGGATTTTTACCACAAGGCTATGTCAAATACGAGCACTTAATTCAGAGCAAACACTATGTGCGTGTGTGTTTTTAAAGGCTTCTAAACCATATTAAATTTTCATTCATATAGGTACACAGAGACACATATTAAACAAACCCTCCACAAGAGGAACCTGGCTAGCAATGCAGCAAGAGATTTCCAAAGGGCCGAATTTATTACAAATTAATCAAAGAGGTAAGATGGATCGTAACGGATATTCCAGCCAATGTAAACCGAGAGCGAGAGAGAAAAAGCACCAGCAGCAAGTCGAGAGCCAAATGGTTCTGTTTTGATTTATTTAGCATTTCCGAGATGCTTCTTCTATGGGGAACAATATGCAAGGCATTGGAAATTCAGAAGGCACATCTTTTGTGTACCATAAAAATGTGCTGCTAACCTACAATACCCTTATAGAAATACAATTCAATAAGAAACTCAGTTGGGAAGATGTCTCAATAGAACAACATGAAAAAAATGGTCAATACAAGAATGATTTACTTTACTTTTACAAGGGATTTTGATGCCACGAATAGAAATGCCTTTGGAACTTATAAAATCCAGATAAACAGAGAGTCACAGTTTTAATTCTTATACATCTCTAATGTGCCTTTTTTTTTTTTTTTTAAGCAGATCATCTCTCTAAATCGTCACTTCTATCAGCCTATCGTTTGAGCAGTGTTACAGCACTCAGCCCTCAGGGCAAAGATAAGTCTTCACCATTGTCATATGTGGCACACATATTCAGCCATATCATGCTGAATGGGAATACGGTACTTTGTAGAAGCAGGACTGATTCCAGCAGAATATCCTGAGATACTTATCAAGCTGTTAAAGGAGACATCAGTCTTTTGTCTGTATTGCCCTTGACACATCCTCAAGGAAAGTACCTGGAAATTCTTTGTCTTCTGAAGAACCCTCGGACCTCTCAGGTCTAATGTAGGTTAAGTGCTCCACAGATCTCCCTAGAATAGAAAAGCACCTTGGCAACTTGTAGTCTGGCTTGCCAGATACAAATATAATCCAAGTGCTAATTCCCAAGATCCTGTTATTTGAAGGGAGCAGCAGTAAAATGCCGAAGCTTCAGACAACATTGGCCTTGGACAGAGAAAGGCTGAAATTCTCCCCTCAAATTTCTCAGAGATGACAATAACCTCTAAAAATCCAACAAGGGTAAAATGTATAAAGGTAAATTACCATATTATTGTCCAATTATCATTGCTTGTTTTGCCAAGGGTAACAGACTATCTCGTAGCATTTGGCGGCATTGGCTTACTGATTCGTGTGTCCAGTACCCAGGGCCTCTCTTGGGCAGCGGCCGTCACCTGGCCTCCCGCTCAGGAGTGCTGTGGACACTGACCATTTTATTACATGCTGCAGGCTGGGTGTATGTCTGCCTGCCCATTCTGGAGACATTAAGTGAAAATGGATACATTATTGGAGATTATCGGGCACTGCCGAAGAAGTCATTGTGTTGCTTTCTTTCCCCCCGAAAATGCAGGAAAAAAAAATCACCATGTTTAACTGTTGTCATAATCGAAACCTGGTTCGATTCACAGACTTGAAATGGCACTTATCACTTCCTCATCTTTCCTGCCCGTTTCATTCTCCGCGCGAAATCATCGGACAGAACTTTACACAAATCTCCTGCGGATAAACATTTCCAGATTCACTTTTTTTTTTCTTCCCACAGATAAGTCACAATAAACGTGGAATTCTTCTTACTTCATCAGAGATTTAAAGAAACAAAACAAACCTCCCTCAGCAGATTAAACAAAACAACCAAACTCAGACAGCAAAGAGGCACGCACAACATCTGAGATTAATGGACCCACATTTCATCTCAAAGTGCTTTCTGGGCATAAACAATACATCAGGGTCACCTTATCCACCACTGAAGTGTAGCCCCCTCTGAGGCACAGAAGCTATATAACAGGAGAAACACTCACTCATTCCAGAGGGCAAGGAAAGGCGACCTTTTTACTGTACTGGTAGCTTGGAGTTTCAACCCTGATCCAATCTCCAAGTTGAAGATGGAACAGAACAACTAGACGGGAACCCCTCTGGGTTCAGCGCATCGATCCAACCAACTAATTTAACCAGAAGTAGGGGAAAGATGCTGGAAGGAGAGACAAGGCCACTGGTGAGTCCTCAGAGCTGACTGGGGCTCCCCCGCTTTTCTCCCTCCCAACCAGTCTGGACATAGTCAAGGTACGGTGAAATCCTGCAACGTTGGAAAGACTGGCCCCTAACTTAGAAATGGCTAGCCCAAGAAAGTAACTGTTAGGCTCAGTGGAGCCACGCTGGGTGACTGTAAAGGGGGATACTGGCATTGTTTGAATTCAAACACAAATGTGAGTGTTAGTTATTCCAAAATGTACAGTCAGCCAAAGGGAGTGACTTGAGGAACACAGGTGTATCTTACATCTGTGAGGAAGATATGGTATGGGGACATCCCTAAATTGTCATTTTCCAAGTACTTAGGTTTCAAGTACCTTATATCTCATTTAATCCACCAACAACCTTACGATGCCTGTGTTGGTACTATTATTTCCATTTTACACATGAGCACAATGAGGTTCGGAGAATTTAGCGTCCTGTGTGACATCACCAGCGGGTGGTAGAGCCTGAATTAGAACCCTATGGTTCTGACCTCAAATTCCAGGCCAGCTCCACTCCACCATTCAACCCCCTGGGTGAAGTCTAGGGCATCTGGCAGGACTCGGACCTCTGGAAGGTAGACAGCAGATGTGTGTGAGGGTCATGAGCACATAAGCATGGCAGAGACCCAGGGAAGAGAGGCAGGAAGCTGAGGGAAGCTGGGGATCAGGAGAAGAGAAGGAAAAGAACAAATAAAGCTCAGAGAAGGTCTGAGAGTTCTGGACGGCAGGCTGGGATAGTGAGGCCGAGAAAGATCCGAAGGGACACGGGCACAAAAGGAAAGTAAAATCAAAGCACACCAACTCTGTTGGGACGAGGCTCATCAGAGACCTGACTTGACTCGCCGGGGATAGGGAGGAGTTAGCTAGAGAGATGAAAAAGCTGGAGGAAGGCGTATTCCGGGTTGTGGGAATTTAATTTTTAGCAAAGACATGAGGATGCATAAAAAATCCTTGACATCCGTGTACACCCCATGGGTGGGAGTGGAAAGGGACAAGGGACCTAGCGCAGAGTGTGACAAGGCACTGCGATGGGGCCCACAACTCTCTTGCTTTCCACTCCTGGACCTGGAGCCCCGGCTTGATCTCAAAGGCATGGGACGATGAGGGCTCGGTAGGTCAGGCTCTAGAGTCACCTCGATGCATGCCTACACAAGCACCCCCGTCCTAATATCAAATTCAATTATTCACCCTGAAATTGAAAACCCTTCCTGCCCTTACCATCAACTAACGTCCTGAATCCCATTCCCCTGTGCTTTATCTTCCTTCGGGCTGTTTACCCCCAGGGCCTCTGCACCCACTTGTGAACAAGCCGGTGGAAAACCTCCCAGCACAACAAGGCCGTTCGGCCGCCCATGCTGCCTGCATCCTCTCAACAGGCCCGCGCACACCGACTATACGGGGAACTTAACTGGGACCTCGATACGTCATTTTGTGAAAACATTCTTCGGTCATTTCATTTATTACTCCCCAAGTGAGTGATACCATCCTCTGCCATCAGTCAGGACTTGTTTGGTCTGGTTTCACTTTAGAGTCTCTGACATGCGTTGGATATTCGACAGCTGCCTGGGGCTGGGAGGAGGGCGCTATACGGGCTTGGGGGGGAATGTGCTGGGGATGGCCGAGGGTTGAGAATTAGATCTATTCCATACGTCACACATTTACTGAGGACCTACTGTGTGCCCAATGCTGTGTTATGTGCTGGGAATGGAAAGGTCAATGAAAAACTGCTTCTCTGTATAACATTAACAGGTGCTCACTGTGAGGCCCGGGGGTGGGAGCTAGATGGGACAACATGTAAAGAGATCATGGTGATTCTATGTGAGAAATGTGGTGAGGAGCCTAAGACTTTGGTGCCACGGGGCATGATCAAAGCGCAAAGAAGGGGTGATGAGCTAACCGGGCAGGATCCAGAGGTTGTCAGAGAACTTTTCCTAAATGAAATAATAGGTCTGAGTTAAACCTTGAAGTTAAACCTTCTTTACCGGTAAAGAAGTGGGGATTGGGGGAGTGGAGGGGTGGGAAGGGCATCCCAGGAAGAGAGAACAATCTGAGCCAAGGACCAGAAACATGAAAGAGCGAGATATCCATGGGAAACTCTGCCCACAGCTCCCTTAACCACCGTATTGGCAGGCAATTCCTTCAAACTCTGGGCTTCCATAACTTTAGTATATTGTAAAGGTCTGATGACATAATTCACATGAAAGTCACGCTATAAACTGTAAAGCACCATGCAAAGGTAATAGATTTTCAGACTGTCATTTCGATAGTCTTTTGGTGAATTGGAAACAGACTTGAGGGGAATCTTTGGGAACTGAGTGGAGGCTTTTTGCTAGAGGTTGTTGACCTCTGTTTTAGGACAAGTTGGGAGGAACCCATCAGAAATCCCATGAAGATAAGCAAAATATAATTACCTGATTTATAAGTGGGCCAATATCATAAACATTAACATGTTTATGTTAACTCTCCCAAAACCACTAGGGGGTTTTCGGTGAGCACGGGAAGTCAATAACGAATACCTAATCCAGGAAGCCAGGGCAGTTCCTCCATCAGTGGTGTCAGAATTGTTTAATATTTATTCACTACCTCTTTTATATTCAATACAGCCCATTCTTCTGCCTTGGTAGATGGTAAACTAAATTATTCCATGCTGGGAGACTAAGACTGGACACAGAATACAGGGGGATGTGTGGAGAGAAGGAAGAAATCTGCTCCCGCAGCAGTTGACCACATTGCCTATGCCTCCTTCTTTATGCTGAAGAAGCCTTGCCAGGGAAGAAGCAATTAGTAAAATTCTATGGTAATTCTCCAAAAGAATTCTTAGTTTAATCAAAATTATCACAACCACCACCGTTAATTTTTAACTAATATGATTAAGAGCTCATGAGATACCGAGAAGCATTCTATGGGCTTTGCGTGTACACCTATTCAATAAGCACAATTTTTGGAGGTACTTACTGTCATTAGCCCCACTTTACAGATAAGGAAAGTGAGGCTCAGAAAGGTTTTCTAACTTGTCCAAGGACTTCTTCCCACAGGGGAAAGAAGTGAGTATGCTACAATCTATTCCATAGTATGTAGTTTCATTGGGAAAATGGGGAGGAGACAGGACACCTTGCATTCATTAAGTGGTAGAAGAAAGCAAACAGACCAAGGAAAGGATGCCTCTCTCCTTTTTAAATCCAGAAGGCTCCTTTGAAAACCCCCTTGAAAGGAAAGAGGAAATACTGAAGTCAAAGATTTTCCAATTCTCTCAATATCTAGCTTACTTTATGATATTACACATAGTACCCGAGGAAAGTTAAACACACTGGTGCTGGGAAGAATGTGTCAAACCCAACTTTGCCACCAAGAGCTTTGGGGAGGTATGTAACCCTGGGTAAGGGTACTTGGCCTCAGATTTCTCATCTGTAAAATGGGCTTGATAAATAACCTACTTAGCACACTGGTGCAGATGCTATGGGGAGTTCAGTGTGTGTGTATACATTCATCCTGCCTCAAAGAAAGTGTTACATAAAGGTTAGATACAGTTATTATATAACATTCTTTGTACTCAGCATACAGTTATGTGTCCATGTCAGTTATTAAACAAGAACAATCTCAATGTGCTATACCAATCTTTGGGGACATGGGAATAAAGTACAAAGCTGTTTAAAAACAAAGAAAAAAAAAGATAGTAGGGGCATAAGGGGGAATAGGAGGCGACCTATGAAGAGCAATAAATCCTGGAAAAGTTTCTAAAAGATGCACTTATAAGTACATAAGAACAAGAGAACAAACCAAAAAATATGATTATCTGTTTCTCAAATGTGAGGAATGGTCCAATGCAGGCATCAGCAAACTTGTCTGTCAAGGGCCAAATGGTAATTATTTTAGGCTTTGTGAGCCATGTGATCTGTTCAACTACTCACCTCCAGTGTTGTGGCAAGAGATTAGTATGTAAAATGCTCAAGCGAATGGGTATGGCTTCATTCCAAAACATTTATTTGCAAAAACCAGGGGGCAGGCTGGATCTGGCTGGTGGGGGCTGTAAATTACTGTCCCTTGATCCAACAGAACTCCCATTAATAACTGTTATTGGTAAGAGTTTTAGTACCAAGGTCTAGGAATGGTTTTATATACATGCATGCATCTACATGTATGTACGTATGTATATAAATATGCCCTTTCAAAATAATCCTTATAATAATGCCACTCTGATTCATTTTCATTCCATAGATTTCCCTGAGTAGAAGGGAATGGGAAGAAGTTGTAGCCAGAGTGCAGGGAATTGTATCCAGTCTGGGATAGAACCCAGGGCTATGTGGTGGGCATGGCGGTAGCTATCGTGTGTGTGTGTGTGTGTGTGTGTGTGTGTGTGTGTGTGTGTGTGTCTGCATGCACATGCGCACGTGTGTGCACACACACACACACGTCACAGCTGAAAAAATATGAGAATAATTGGCCTGATGATACCAGAACTAAACCAAAAGTGAAGAGATCGGGGTCTTTGTCAATGATCAGCTGTGTAAGCTTGGGCAAGTCAAGATCTCTGCCCTTGAATTTCCTCTTTATAAAATGGGATTGGACTAAATAGGAAGTCGGTTTTAGCTCTAAACATCTATGATTCCAAAATAGTGTACAAAAAGATATAACCGTAGGGCACTTAATCTATCCTACAGAATTTTCTACAGATGATTTAGGAAAGTGAATTGAGTCAACTAGAACTGTCATGATCTTAATTGGATTAAAAATGACTTTAATGGGTAATTTATCCAGTAGTTTATAACAATCATATAATTAAATAATCACAGGTACGTCAGTTCAGTCTTAAAAGTTCTTAGGATAGAGTGGCAAGTTTTCAGAGGAAGGTACAATAAGATGTCTTCGTCACTTGACAGAGCTTTATTTCATGTTATATTTTCAAAATTAATTTATTAAATTTTGTGGAACTTTCTTAATGAGGTGAGGTAAAGTAACTTATTTTTAACTTCTCAGGAGATCTGGTTTCCTAATCAGTTCACTTAAGCCTTTTTAAGGGGAGAATATTCACGGAAGGAAGTGACATAACCCCTTCTGAGCACCAAAATATTCTAAGTTCATACACCCTAATCAATCTAATTGTGAAGCAGGTACAACGAGCACAGCCCTTATTTATGACTCTGATCACCTCACTTGGCTGACAGTCTGGAAACTCAGGGAGCACACTGTTTATCCACCTGAGAGGGACCGGAGGTTGGATTTACAGAAAGGCGAGGGACAAGCAGCCTTTTCTACACACAGCTCCATTGACAAGGCACAATTCCTTCTACCCGGGGTTACCTCTGCACACCTTTTGGCTGACCTAAAGCCCCCTGTTAATTCAATTCTGAGTATCTCCTGAGTAGCAGCAGACAATAATGCAGACACGGACAAAACTGCACGCAGTCGTGTGAGTGAACTAACGTCCAGCGGGGATTATGCTGAGACCACCAAACTCATTTCACTTGTGACCTAATCATATCTCAAACTGGCCCCCTGTGGATATGAATTTATTAGAATGAAGAATTCTTAAACAATTACTCTTGAGCCGGGGATACATGCTTTTCATCAGGCCTGGGCATGTAGGACTTCTCCTCCAACTGGTTCCAACCACCCCACCCCCTCCCAGTCCTTTTTTCTCCTATTCACTGTGGCTAGGAAAAAGAAAGCGTGACTTTTCATAAGTCCTGTAAAAATCTGGAACGTGAGCCTTTTCCTTGTCATACAACTCTGGAGCAAATGCTAGGAGACAAGAAGGAAAGAACCACTTGCCCATTCAGCTTAAATCTGTACTCAAGTCTTCATTCATAAGAACATAATCTTCCCTACTCCCTGGGAAGGCAGCAGAATTTAGTGGAAACAGGACAGACTGCAGTGATGGAAAGCCCCGGTGTTTAATCCTGGCTTTGCTGTCCTTAGCTGCGTGAAGTTGGACAAGTTACCTGACCTCCGAAGCTACAGTTCTTCATTTGCAGAAAGAGGGTAATGATAGTACTAATAGCATTATGCAATTATAGCCCTGATACCTATTGTACTCAGAGGGCAGCTGTGATAATTAAAAGAGAACAAATCAAGCAAAGTGCTTAGTACAGTGCCTGGCACATAAGTACTTAAGAAACAATAGCTTTTATTATTGTGTTGTTATTGTCAGTTTGACTACCTCATAATAGAGCCCTAATTTGTTGGCAAGTAGGGTACTACAGATAGTTCCATGTGTATTATTCACTAGGAACTCTTCAGAATCTGAACAATCCTAGTGTCTCATGATCTTAGCTCACAAATATTGAGGTGAGAAGTATTTTTCAATTTCATGTTAAATCTGGTGACAAGTATCCTTACCTAGTCTAGGCACTACGGGGCTGGGTGTCTTACGATCCTTCTGCCAGTGGGTCAATGAAGCTTAATTCCTCCTTTTCAAAGCTCTACCACTGACCAAATAGAAAGACAGTTGTGCTAGGGAGAATGGCTTTCTGCCCATTTAATTCAAGCTAAAACTTCTTTGTGCTGGAGAGAACATCAGAATTACAAACACACTGGGGCAACAACTCCTTTTTCGTTAAGAATCTGTCCTGAAATTAATTTTCAAAACGGTCTAAAATTAGCATTCTAAAAAATTTTGGTCATATAAAGAACACTGGACTGGATCTTTTTTTCTCTTCTGTAAAATAAGGACATTTCCCGTGATATTCTTTAAGGCTGGTTCCATCTTTATAATTCTATAAAAATATCTAAATCTCTACATAATAGTTTCACATATATGAGAAGTAAATTCCTTGCCTAGCTACAGAAAAATGCAGGCTGTTTGTTTCTGACCTTGCCACAGAAGAAACCAGAAGTTCTCCTACGGAGAGAGAAATACTTCTTAGCACACACAGGGACACACCGGAATGCAATCCCCACATCAAAATGCTGCTAGAGTTCATAACTCAAATTTCTTTATCCTGTAGCTGCTCAGGGACCCCATTAAATTGTTTTCCACAAATGCCATGAGGCTTGAACCATTTGTTATAACATTTGAGTCATTTATAAGATATTTTGATCTGACAAATCTGGAAGTAGCTGTCTAAAGTAAAATACATGACTAATGTCAGCTTCATCTCGTTTCAGATCAAAGCAGGAATATTGTGGAGTCCTACAAAACTTTTCTAGGGTGTTGAACGGATTTCTTTACTTTGGTGCTTTGGTAGGAAAGCAACACACCGTGTCACAGACTATGCTCTCCTCACTGGGAAAGAGAGGCTCCACCAATTGGATATGAAAAACTATTTACAAACTCACGGAGCCAACCAGCTTAAATCCGAAATTAGAAATTAGTATGGTATGAAAAACGCTGAAAATAAAGAAGGCACAAGTTAACGTAGAAAAGAAGACTAAAAATATTCAGCCCAGTTTTTCTTCAAGCCTACGTTGTTCACTTACTGCAGAAGCATCCTTTCTGTCACAGTGGTAATGAGAGGGACGAAGATGCCAGGGAAAGATCTGTTAAAAATGAATCCTTCCATAGAGTGATGCTATTCAGCTCATGCTGGGTGGACCAGCAGCCTGAGTAGAAACTGGACGCTTGACCAGCCACATCCCAGACCTGACGGAATCAGGATTTCGGAGGGTGGGACCCAGTAATCAGGTTTCAACAAGCCCTCTAGGTGGCTGATGCATGCGAACGTGTGAGAAGCACAGAAGTAGAACAGTACAAGAGCAAAAATGCCTGCTATCACGGCAAACCCCCTATAGAAAAAATGTAGTTCTTTTCCTGCAAGAATGAGTAGGCTTGCTACCAAAGCATGCCTCCATCTCTTTGACCCTTCTTTAGTTCAGAAGCTCCGTTTATTTCCTCTAGTATTCCCAGCAGAATTCACTGGCTACCGGTGAGCAGGACTTTGTTCATTTTAATCAAGTCTTTATCCATCACATTTCTTTTTTTAATGCACAAGGAACTGGTGGCCATCATTCATCTGTCTAACCACCAAAGAAAATGTAACAGCACACCCAAGAATCGTGCCAAAAATGTCACCAAACGCACTTTTTAAAATAGAGATTTTTGTGGTATTTTACGTCCTTTGATCTTCTTTAGAAATTTGGCCTTTTTCTAATTGATTAAACTACAATTTTTCTAAAATGGCTTGTAATTGAATTATCCAGTGGAACATGCCAAAAGGGATCAAAAGTGATGGAAATAAAAATAGGAAGTTGTGTAATTTACAATACAAATGATTTGGTTGCTGTGGTTTTGATCAAATCAAACAAAGCAATAAAATAACAGGTGATTGAATTACATGGAAAGATAACGTATTGGATTTGAAGACCCTGATGTTTCTTGGTAAAGTCTGTTGAATTCACAAGTGTACTGTCTGCTTCTCCCCTGGGAGATATGGCTCTCTGCAGGGTTTCCCCCCACTCAGGAGCCCTGCATGCTGGGAATACTTTCTTTTTGAAGAAAAATAACCTTAAAAAATGAAGGAAATATGAAATGGGGAGGCTCTGATAAATTATACACTCAGCATCGTCATAAAAACAAAACAAAACAACACAAGACCCCTCAGAATTGTTGGAAATACCTCACCTAAGAAAGTGTTTAGGTGAGAGCTTAGAACTCATTCACCCCCCTCCCCCATGCCTAAGTGACCACCGAAAAACAGAACAGGGAAAAAAATGGATATTTTACACATTGATAAAGAACAAACCATCAATTGATTGTGTGAGGATCCATTTTTTGCCTTATCATTTTCTAAATACCTTATTAAAACCCTAACAAACGTACATCATCACGCACCCACGTTCACCTCGGAGAGGACGGGGGGAATTCCCCAGCAAGCCCAGGTTAGATAGAGTCCGGCTAAGAATCTGTTACACACTTAACCTGAAAAGATCAAAATCTCCTAACACAGAAAATGCAAACTCCTCTTGCCTTACTCGGGGCTTTCAGAAACAGACAATAACATTATTTACACCGTACCTGTGTATTATTTCCAGAAAATGAATTCTTATGACATAATGCAGTTAGTCATGGCTATGAGGAACCGCATGACCTTTTCAAAGTTAGGGTTGCTACCTGGGCAAAGCCAGCCCCTGCTTCCTGCCCCCCTCCAGGAACTGGAACGGATTTAATTTATTGCTCTGGGGGGAAGGAGGGAACTTTTGGCTACCGAACTTTCCAGACAAACTCTGAATCATAGAGGCGACTGTGAAAGCGTCAATAAGAAATAGAAGCCTTGAATCCCTTTCCTGGGGTCTGGTTTTGATGGAGGCGGAGGCCCCTAAAGGGTGGTGGAGACAAGGTTTAAGCAAACACGTTTTAGGGCACAGATTTTGAAAATTGAGTACCACTGTCCCACCTGCTGTGCTTCATTTCAGAATCCACAGCCATCATTAGCAGAGAACAAACTGCTTTTCCAACTGCACACCACATCGTACTGCTCCAGCTCGTGCTGGAAATTGCAAAGCTCTTATGGAGGAGCATGTCCTGAGAGCGTTCTCTCTTTGGCAGACCTTTCTGATTTTTATTATCCTGGAGTGTGCTGGGGGAGGGGAGAGGCGAAGTGTGCGCACACATAGGTTCGGGATATAAAAGCTTTGGAGAGTAGACCTTAGATTTGATGCTATGTTTTCCATTTAAAAATAAATACACAAGGCCAACTGAGAAATCACAATTCTTTAAGTTGAATTTAGCATGAAAGAGCCTCCACTGGACAGTCATAACCATAGACCCAGTAGGCTCTTCTAAACTCTGTTTCACAGACACGGGGAGTCCTGAGGACCTGGGAGAAGTCTGGCCCTCAATGCATGGCTGAGGAAGGCCTCCCGACATTAGTTCAGTCATCCTGCTGGTGTACCAGAGATCAGTGAAATGAACTGTCACTCTTCCCTTCCAAGTGCCTATCACATGAGGTGAGGACCCGCTGAGGTCCCACCTCCTCCTCCAGGTGTCCCTGACTGAAGAGTCCTCTCCACCTGCACCTATCCCGGCCTCAGGCTCCAGACTGCAAAACCCACCCAGTCTGGCACTTCATTATATGGTCATTTTGTACATGAAGGAACTAGAATAGAGAGTTGCAGAGGAGAGGGAGATTAAAATTAAGATCCAGGCCTTAGTTCTGCCTGCCACCAAGTGGCTGTGGGATCAGGGCAAGTCATTTAATGTCTCTGGGTACCTCAGCTTTTTCATTTGTAAAATGGAATCAGTGAGGAAGGAAGAGAGTAAACCAAATGTTCACTCGAGTCCCTCACAGTTCTTAGACTCTCTTTTCTTCTTGCTCTTGAGGGGTTTATACTCTGCCAGGGGAAATTACATATTGAAATGTAACAAGTTAAATAAAAACAAAGGAGTCATGAACACAAGGTGATTTGCCGAGATAACACAATGCAAACTATGATCAAGACTCGATTCCAACAGCACAAATAATGCTAATAATAGCACCCCCTTAGGATCCTGAATCCTTCCACTCACACATAGGATATGGTCTCAGTTACAAATAAGGTCAAATAACCTTTTAAGGCTCGCCTGAGCTAAATCACACTTTCCTGAGAAGAACAAACCTGCCGCCAGCCTCTCAATCAGTAAAATGCCTCCTACAGCATGAGCAGGATGCCACCTTCCCACAAACAGAGGTTGCAGGACTGTAAAAGGCTACCCCCCCTGGGGTAGCTTGAATAAGCGGTGGGTGCCCAGGGATGAGAGTGAGCCAACCTCCCCACAAAGATGGCTGCACTTTTAGATTCCCAGGCTCTCCGACTCCATAGACCCCCATCTAGATGGGGATGTTTTCTTCTTGCAGCTGCTCCACAGTTAAGAGAAGCCTAGAAAATTGTGTGGGTCATGAAAACAATAAAATGTACCTTAAAAAGATCATATCTGCTCTCACTTGGGCAGTAAGAATGTTACATCCCTCCCCACGTCATGGCTTCAAGCAGCCTCTCCATTTCCTGAGCCCCTTGGAGGATAATGGAGGCCTGTGGCTAACCAGTCTTCTGTGTGTGTGTGTGTGTGTGTGTGTGTGTGTGTGTGTGTGTGTGTGTGTGTGTGTGTGTGTGCGCGCGCGCACGCATGCATGTGGGTTTGTGTGTGTGCGCGCTGGTTTCCTGGCCCTGGAGTTGTTTGCCATTTTCAGTGGAAGGGAAGAAGGCTTTCTGGAGACTTTTGGATTTACATGGTGTAAAATAACAGCATGTTGAATAAACTTGGCTTCAACTGACTATCCCTCCCCAAACTTGCCTCTTCTTACTCATTATAACCCTATGACCCTTTTAAGGCATCACTTTACTTGTTTCTCCTTCTGGGGAATCCAGGCCTCACCTCTGTAGGCACTTGGAAGTGATGAGTTGTCAGATAATCATAAGGACAGGCATGATTTTATTCTGAATTAAAGAGCAAGCACTGTGTGTGCAGCTAGTTCCTTTGCCCAGGAAAACGGCTTGTAAATTTTATTCTGCTCCTTTGGGCTGTAAAGCTTTCTCTGCTGGTTTTGCCATAGCATGGGAAACCTGGAAACCTGAATGCAGGCTGCTCCTTCCTGAAGGAACAATGACAACATTATACACTACGGCAGCTAGGAAGTTGAATGAAATCTTAGCAAACTTTTCCATGGCAAGCTGAGCACTCTCATGGAAGAGCCCCCTGGCAAGCAACCTCAGCCTCTCAGAGTCCTGGGGGCAGTCAGGGAGTAGGGGAAGGGAGATTAGTCTTAAAAATGAGAGAGTTCAACACACACACGTGCACACAGGCACACATCCCAAAGATGAAAACCAGATTATACATCACAACCAGAAAAGTGTGCATGTGTGCATTTGCACCAAGAATAAGTACAGAGAGAAAGTACAAAGTCCAGACTCAAAGCCAGAAGCAAAAGAGCATGGTCACAGAAAAATTACCTGTCTTAAAGTAAATCTTGGTATTTACTAAACAGAGAAAGCAAAAAAACAGTTGCCAACAGATCAAGATCACTGGCACCCTGTAAGACTGACTGGAAAGAAATTGCATGCTCCATGGTTGGGGCGTATTCAAGAATGGGGGGGAATAAGCCAGAATTGAATGGGAATCACAATTGAAGATGAAAACTTACAAAGCCTCTTACTACTGATCAGATGACAGAATAATCTGACAATGCTTCGGAAGAAACCACACTGTGCCAATTCAGTGAACAGAGTAAGAGGAGGGACTGACCATCTTTTTTTTTTTTTAAGATTTTATTTCTTTATTTGACAGAGAGAGACACAGCGAGAGAGGGAACACAAGCAGGGGGAGTGGGAGAGGGAAAAGCAGGCTTCCCGTGGAGCAGGGGGCCCGACGTGGGGCTCGATCCCAGGACCCTGGGATCATGACCTGAGCCGAAGGCAGACACCTAACGACTGAGCCACCCAGGCGCCCCGGGACTGACCATCTTTAAGATCAAAAACACTGAGAGTATTAAGCAGGTTCCACTGGCCCAAAATGAACAGACATAAAATTCTCAAGGTCTATTATACTTATTTCAATGTCCAGTTCTTTTAATTCCCACACAAGATGGCAGTCTAAGGTATTCCTTTCCATTTGATCATGAATAGATATACCAGAAACATAAAGGAAAACGGGCAGCAGCAAATTCTCTGACATGATATTTTCCCTTTATTAACTCCTCTGTAGTAACCACTGATTGCACTCTGTCCTTATATTCTCCATTTGGGCTAACACCCCAAACACACAAGAATTATTCTTACATCTTTGGGTAAGGGTGGGGTAATCAACCAACTCAAATTCCCTAAAATGAACATCATAGTCCCTAATGAACATTAGACCCACAGAAGCTCAGGTGCTGAGGTAGAAATGGCTTTTTTATATAACTTCTCACAGAGCAAAATAATTTTTTTCCAGTTTGAGTTTATTGTTGATATCCTTTGGCCTGATTAGACTGCAAAAGCAAACAGCTGGATTCAAAATCCTCAGTGATGACCTCGAGAAAGTTCACAATTGAATGGGAGAAACTTTTCAAAGTCAACAACTCAAGAAATATGAGCTTCTGGGGTGTGAAGAAAAAGAAAATAGAAAACATAAGTTTCCATATCAAGTATGGGGGAATAGAGTAGAAATTGTCTCCCTACACACTAACCTAATGAGACCTGAGCTTTCCCTCCTTGTGACGGTCAGCAAACATTTGATGATTATTATGATCATAAGATAAAGGGTCTGGTGGATCATAACCTGTGGCTTCTGGATGCCTACCATACACTGATGTTGTCCATAAACATAAGCTCTAATAATATTAATACAAAATCTGTAGATTTATTTAGTAGAAGATAGCTGGTATGGAAAAATGTCAGACTGTGATGTTATAACCAGCATGTTATTTGTTAACAGTGGAGAGTGTTTGGTACTACAAAAACAAGCAAAAAAGCCCCAATGATATATTTAATTGTGAAATATAAGAAGTCTTCCTTTTAATGCTTCCTTCTTTTTTTCCCCTCAAGATTTTATTTATTTATTTATTTGACACACACACACACACAGAGAGAGAGAGAGAGAGAGAGAGAATACAAGCAGGGGGAGATGCAGGCAGATGGAGACAGAGAAGCAGGCTCCCCACTGAGCAAGGACCCTGATGTGGGACTCGATCCCATGACCCTGGGATCATGACCTGAGCCGAAGACAGACGCTTAACCGACTGAGCCACCCAAGTGCCCCTTAATGCTTCCTTTTAAATTGCTTTTACTTATGTTTAGCATTGCAGGCTGCAGAAAGTCATATATGTATATACCTACATGACAAAATGTCTCCTGTGCTATTAACATCCATTCATTCAACAGATATTTACTGAATACCTCTGATGTGCCCACAGACTGTGTTCTTAAATCAGGGGACACAGCAACAAATAATATGGGCAAATTCCCTGTCCTTACAAAGCTTATATCTGGCTTGGACAGACCATAAATAAATATGTACTATTTCCCGTGGCCATTATGGGAATGGTGAAAAGTAAGGCCAAGTAAGGCGGAAGATAGAGAGTAGTAGGGCAGCGCGGTAAGGGGCTGGGGTGGGCTGCTCTCTAAATTGGGTGACCAGGGAAAGCTTCTTTTAAGATGCCATGTGATCAGAGCATTCAAAGAAGAGCGAGCACATGGACACGGGGGCAGAGGAAATCCTGAGAAAGGTAACATAAAGTCCTGAGGGAACGTGAGCTGGGTACGTTCAAACAGCAAGAAGGCCGGTGAGCCAGAGCAAGTGGACAAAGGAGAAGGCAGTGGGAAATAAAGTCAGAGAAGCAACCCGCGCAGGAGAGGTTAATCATGAAGAATCTCAGAAGCCACTGGACATCAGGTTACTTGAATGCCACTGTGTATCTGTGTTCAACATTGTCTCTTTCACAGTAAGGAGATACAAATTTTCTAATTTGGAAAACCTCATTCTTTCCTGTTTTAAACAAATAAACAAGACAAATCTGGTTGACTTGAGCGTGTTATTCAGTTATTCTTAATTCAATTTTTTGGTAACTAATTCTTAACCCACCCACCAAAAACTCCACTCGTGTGATAAGGGAGTACAGATGGGCTCCTGAGGGATATGGAAATTAATCCCAGTTCTGCTGAAAGACATTTTAATAACTCATATGTTATTTTACCCTGTGTGAATTGCTAGCAAGCAGGCTTTCTTCAAAACTTCCTGAGGAGCATGTCTGTAGGGGATCGCCACAGGAATTGCTAAAGTTGGAATGCAGAAACTTTTTTTTTTTACTAGATAGCATACACATTTTCCCCCTTCCTCCCATTAAACATTCAACCACTATCAGTTTAGGACCTACTATGTGACGACAATATGGAGCTACAAATTTAAATATAAACTATAGTTGTAGATGTTAAACTATATTAATTCTCTAGAATCAATATTTTACTGGCTGATAGGCATTCCTGTTATTAACAGTCTTTTATCAAAAGTACTGATAATACTCTGATCATGATACCTGAGTAACTGCGTATGCAAATTCACTCAATATTCTTGCTAAACTTCCACAATGTATATTGAAAGCATTGAAGGCAAATATTTGTCTAAAATATTTATTTTTGGAGAGACAACAAATTACTGGCTAGTTTTCCTCTCACCACTTCTGCCTAATTCTAATCCATCCCTGTAGCTGTCAGCTTCCTTCCAAGCCTGAGTTGTTGGTTGTTCTTCTCAAAGGATCCCATGGCAAGCTGGTCTTCTGCTATTTTAACATTAATTATAAGTGCTTAGCTACTTGTCTGTAACTCTTCCAAATTCGATAAGCACCAATATTGCAGGGGCCGTGTTTACTTTGCTTCCTATCATTTCTACGATGCCCAGAAAAAGTGCCAACACATAGTAGGTGTTGAATAAATATTTGCTTAAATTAGCACTTACGGATGCAATTTTGAAAAAAAATATGAATTCACAGGATCCTCAAGTCTAGCAATTTAATTCATTTAATTCTGTTGCAAAAGGGCTATTACCCTTTAAAATGGACAGCCAATTTTAAATGCCACATAGGGACTGTTAGAGAATTTCCATCCCATATGCCAAGGAGGCTAAGTAAACCAGTTTGTTCTGCATATGATTAGAAATATAAAAGTCTTGGGAATCACATTTCTTAAAGCTCATGCCAGCTTTTATTGTTGGTGGTTTTGTAAATGCATTACATATTCTATCATATTTGTGAAGTCTTCAAAGCACATACAATATAAAAATCTTCTGCCAAAAACAATAACACACAACATAAGAAAAAAAAGGCCTCACAGTGTAAGCCCGTTCACAGAGGAATTCAAGAGGGCAGCCTGCTCAATCCATTCTATATGTAATTGGGATTTCATTTATGATCAAGCATGGGACTCAAGATCCACTGGTAGCTCTCTCCCCCCAGAAGATGAGACCACAGGCATTAGTACCATTAAGCTTCTCCATACTTTTCGCATGGGAATTTTTGGAAGCAATGGTCAACACCTTAGGTGGTATGGGTATCAGCAATTATAGTTTTGGACTGAGATTTCTTTATGCAACCTTGGAATTCTAGATAACAATATCTAGGTAATATTGTTGTGCATGGGACAAAAGTGTTGAGGTATCCTTGTCATTCAGTCAGCTTACAACAAAACAATTAGACCTTCCCTATTATGTCATGAATGTTTCCTTGTACATCAACATAAATTCTCTAGAAGGAGAAAATTAAAAGAAAAAAGATGAAGAAAGCATAACTGGAAAAAGTTTTAGTTGGAGTAATTCCCTCTTTCGGTTTTCTCTTCAATTCATCTTTTCTGACAGAGGTCAAATTTTTCCCATGTTGTCAAGCAATATTTCCCATCAGGTTCTTTGGAACATATATTTTTGCAAGAATCACATTTTCAATGGGGCTCAATAATCTACATATAAGGATGTAAGGCTCTTCCCCGTTGCCATGTCCTCTTTTAACAAAGGAGCAAGAAATAGAACAACATGGCCTATGGAAGCTCTGTTTCAATGGGTTAGATTAAATATGCTGGAGCCATGGAATCCAAACGCATCATTTTATCTTATCAATTAGGGTCTTCTTATTTCCTTTTTTGATCATTTATTGAGCAACTACCACACGCCCAATATGATCTTTATATATTTTCTCCAATCCTTGAAACAGTTCTACAGCATGAGCATTATTATCTTCATTGTAAGAGTAAGTATCTTATCTCTGAGTTATTAAGTGGCTCAAATGGCATGGAAACTCAGGCCACTTCCAGTATCTGTGGCTATTATTACAGTGTTACATCATGTGCATTATATAGTATAGATATTAATGTAATTATTGTTGTAATTGTTAACATTGTTATATAGCCTGGTCAATGCCTTCCTTGTTTCTTACAGGGACAAAGGCAACTCCTTTTGGTTTTTGCATTAGCATTCTCTTCTGCCATCATTTTATGTGTATTCCTGGTTATACTCTGATAACTGTGGAAATTTTACAAAAAAATAAATCTTGAGAGAGCTTAGTGCATATTTTTTGTTGAAGTGATTGCTTGAATTGCAGCTCATGAAGAAGATGGTGACAAGGAGAGTAGAGTGTCGCTGCCTTGTGAGTAGCTGAGTTTAGAGTATGTCAGACCCTTCAAGGTCCCTGGAAGTTTGCATAATTCCTGGATGAGATGTTCTTACTTCAATCAAGACCCCAGATTGGTGGCTCAAACTGCTTTTTTGGGTGGGAGGGGACACCTTACAGTAAGTTATTAGGCTAGGACTGAAAGAAAAAGGAGACACAGAGAAAAGAGTTTTACCACATGATACTATGAACATTTAAGGACAGAGGCGTGGAGACTGCAGAGCCAGTAAAGAGTGGCAGAAGATATTGTTGAGAAGGCAAAACAACACTATTTATCTGCTAACAGGGATAAGAAGAGGTATAGAGAGGGAGCCTGTTTTTAGGGAGCACTCTGGGAAACAAGGACAGAATTTGGCTTTGCTGTCATCTTATTTTGGAGAGAGAAAGAAAACATAAAAAATCAAAGATGAAATAAGATGACTTCAGAAGTGAACTGAGTTGTCTTGAACAGGTCAGAACAGAGTACTCTGCAGTGCGGGCAGGACAAGAATTCAGTTTTGGCCAGGAGCAACTCAGATTAGCAAAGCTAGATTTGAATGCCAGGGATCTGACATCTGACAGGTAAAGATCCTTCACGGAAAAAGGTAAGGAATAAAACGGGGAGGAGAAAGACAAAGTGTTAAAAAAGAAGGGGGAATGCACTTAAACTAGAGTTAGACACAAGAAGAAAGCAAAAGAAAAACACAAAGAGGTGCTTTGGGGGAGCATCACCCCAGTATTCCCACTAACCCCATCTGCCTGTTGCCTTTCATTTAATATACCTTTTAGTCTCTTGAACTTGTGGTGTTAGAGTAAGTGCAAAGACAATTTTTAATGCTAGTATAGATTTGGGAACCTATAAATAGTATTTTATTTTCTTATATTACCCTCCTGGCTTGAAATTAATTTTTGGATGGGGAGCAATTGGATGAATTTGATGAAATAATGATACTGCTGCTCATTAGAGGGTTTACTCACTTGGTCTCTTCCCTGAATAATGATTCACTTATTATTTAATATACAAACGTGCTCCACAGAAAGTTCCCAGGGCCGTTATCGCCCTGTTTTGTGACATGCAAATTCTAGAGACTGTGACACCAAACACATCAAAGTCCAACACAGAAATCAGAAATCGACACCCAGATGCCTTAAATAAGGGCTTCAGAGAGTGTGCCTTTCCCCGCTGAGCTGCTGTGGGCTACGCTGTCTTCTGAGCGTCAGAAAAGGCTCAGGACCGTTAATACCCTAGTCATGAACCTGAAATCTAGGCCTAGCAGACGCTTTCTGAGCCTAAAGAAACGTGGATTCCAGGGAGGAGACCAAAATGAAAAAAGAAACAGAAATCTGAAAGATTATATTCAAAAATCCTGGTGAGAGGAAAAAGGAGAGAATGTGACAGGGAGGTTGCCATGTGCTCTTTTGTTGTTGTTGTTGTAAAAGAGAGTTGTTAATGTTTCCTAGGATGTATTACTACGTTTTAAGAAAAAGCTACCTTTTAAGGAGAGGAACAGCCTTGGATTTCAAATTCACCTTTAATACTATTGCCCTTCATTGACAATAAATCAAGTTATTTACATATTATGCAAAATACATATTACCAAGCTGACCTTTCATGCTGCACTATTAAGAGGGATAGCGTTCCTTTTACTGTTAAGTTTCATCTTCAGATTCACTCTGTTTTACTTTTTGTTTTTCCATGTAAAGCAAATCTTCATTAAAATAGTCCCTAATACAGAGGACAGACAGATAGGGATGTTTACCTTCCATTTACATTGGTTCTGTAAGAATTTATTTTTAAGGGGACATACAATTATACATTGATATGTCTTCTAGTAGCTAATATGAAATATCAGAATCACAAAAGTAATTTCTCTTGAGGTAAATCAAAGAGAAAGATAGCATTTTGAACATCAATGTTTTTAAAAATACACATCATCTAAAATATTTATTTTATAAATTGTTCCTACTAGCAGGGAAGCATATTCTAATCCTGTGAAATAATTCACATCATTCTCATTTGTGTGTTTAGTATTCTTTGGACCGAGCAGATGGTGATAGCCCCTTACACTGGCCTGCTAGCTTTCCCTTTTCAAGGCTTACATTCAACCTACTTTAGATAACCACTTAAATGTGCTCGGAGATCATATTTTACAAAACAAAACAAAAAGAGCAACCCAACAAATTCTGCTTGCAATCACCCTGTACCACATGGTTTTGTCTCAAAAAGTCAGAGCTCACAAATGGAGTTGAAAAAAGCTGATGGAGAAAACAGGACAGGCAAGAATCCTATCTAAAGAAGTTTGCATAGTATTTCTGTGAGTCAGTTCATATTCTGTCTACTCCTCTTTCGATGGAAATACAAACGACAACTTAGTTTCAGACAAAGTGCCCCAAAGACTAATACCTTCCACTAGCCCCAATTATTCACGTCACCTTCATGTGAAGTGACAACTGCCCTTGGCTCCTTGTGCCAACCTCTGAATGGGCTGGCTGCACTGATGGGATGTGGAAAACCAGGGGAAGGTCTCACCTGAGGCCTGCATCCTCTCCTCGGAACACAGAAACCTACTTTGAAAGACACCAGAGGGGGAAATAAACGGAGTTTAAACGAAATTTGCAGAGATACTTGAGCTTCAAACTAAAACTGCCACTACTTGGGATTCCTAAAAGCCTTTTCTTCCACCCACTTCCTAGATTTTAAAATAAACCTCCCTTAGGCAGTACTGCATTTCTTAAAGAAGAAGCCCAACTCTGACTCTGTGGATTTGATTGGCTATGTACGGCTCAGTGATTGCCAGGTGCCAAATTGTTAGCCACCTTCCTCAAACTCTCTTTCTCTGCAGAATAATCATGCAGACATATGACCTTTTTTGTTTCTGTCTTGTACGTTGTACTATGACCCTGAAGAGACAGTTTCATGAGAAATCAGTGAGGGAGGGCAGTGACAATGGGGAGAATATAAGAGAAATGCAATGAACCCTTGATCCCTTTATTTTCTTCTATTTAGACTCCACAAGACAAGCAGAACAGAGACTGGGGATGGGCAGAGGAGAAAAAGAAACATAGAACAGGCATTCTTCTTACGCCTCGATGTGAGAAGGCTACCAGAGATAAACTGTTGGAAGTACTGGGAAATGAAAAGAAATGAGAAAGCCTCCAGACAATAGAGGGATCGGCGTGTTTGTGTGGGGCACTGGCTAGCTTGCAAATATTGCCACTAATATTGGATGGATGTGCATTATCAATAACAGATTAAAAGGTCTCCATTTCACTTGGTTAACACTCCTTCCTCATGAGTAAATGCCAGATTTAAGCTAATCAAGAGGTACAACACTCAGATCAAAACATGCTGATATAGCTTCACGTGGCAGCCAGGGACAGGGTTACCAAGGATTTACCAGATCTTAAGTTGTGTTGCTGCTTCCAAGTGACCTCAGACTATCCTGCTCTCTTTCTCCAGTTGGTTGGGCTGGTGGAACGAAGCTACACACCTTTAAGAGCTGTGGGAAAATTCGGAGTCTAGACTTAACTTTATCCTCGCCCTCTTTGTTTTTAAGAATGGCCAAAGCTCGAAATTCACCCTCCAGGATTTGGAGGGCATTTGCAAAAGAAAGTTAGGGTCCTAACAGCTTTCAAATTTTCTTTTCTATTTTTCCTGGGGCCCCATTTATACAATCAAACCAAGAAAGTATTTAAAGTTTCCAAGGTTTGATTCTGGAAAACAAAACAAAACAAAACATCAAGCCTGGACACAGTACCTTTTTCAGTAATATTTCTTGAGGGAAGTTAAAATTTCTGGGTAAGTTTTACTACGTAGATGGTCACACACACATATTAATTTTTGACCTGATAAGGAATGTTGTTCACTATAAAAAACAAATTACAAAAACAGAATGAATGACTCATGTTTTTAAACAACAGCAGTAGCACTAAAAATAGCTTTTATTGCCTCACCGTGTTTGTGACCCTTGAAACTCTGCATCTCTCAGACCAGAGAGACAGGTCCCTGTAGGTATGGGTCTGAGCCTAGTCCCATTCCCAACTCCTGTGGGTCTCCCCAGCTGAAACATCACTCGTCTCGTTTCACAGCCTGATTCCCAAGCTGGAAAAATGTTTTGAGGCACTCAGGCTCCAAACACAAGAGTTAAGGTGGAAAGAGCACAGTCAACAAGCTCTATCATCCCCCAGGGGTCATCTGCGCTTTGGTTTCACACTCCGACACCACATGCTCATTGACCAAGGGACAGAGCAGGACTAAGGGGTATTTTTCTAGGCTTGCAGAACACATAGAAACATAAGCATCAGAGATGAAATGGTTACTTCAACTTGAGGGGTTTCTCCAAGGCTGTTTTGGAACAGCCTGCTCCCCTCGCGCTCCTTGTGAAGTAGAGGCCTGATCTTAGCTCTGGCACTGGGTTGGGGGGGGGGGGGCCAGGGCGGGCCACAGGAACAGAGTGCTCTGACTGACACAATATAATTTGGAGCCATTACAATGTATTGTATGTAGGACACTACCGTGGAGCTCTTAATATGCAGAATTTTGCATAGTATGAATGCTAATCATTTTTACGATGATGCTATTCATATAATATGTAATACTTGCTAAACAAAATTATGAAACATAATTACTGCTCAGACACAGTTGCTGCTTTCAGTCCTCAAAAACCCAGTCATTTAAAATTGTGTTTTCTTTAAATAAATGGCAACAATCCCCGCTAAAGACTATGTGCCTAGATAATTTCCTTTTCAAAAAAGGAGCCTTTTTATCTTTAGTGAGTGACAAAACATCCTTTATGAAAGGTTTATAACTCAGCCATTTAAATTCGCTTCAGGCTGAAATTTGGCATGCAACTTCTCATCCTGGGAGCACAGTTTTTATTTTACTAAATTTTAGTGAAATTGGTTTGGCTGGTTTTTAGTCACAGGGAAGCAAAGGGGCTAGCTCCTCCCTCTATTTTCAGCTAGATAATGACAGAGCCTTAATTATATACCATCTCTCCGCTCGCCTCTCACAGCAGGCTGAGGTAACATGGAGCACGCCTGAATAAGCATACATGTGTCTGCATGGACACAACACGTGGGTGTCCAAATACACATGGAAAGATCGGTGAGAAAGTTCCCTTTCATTCTGCCTCCAGTTGAACTGAAGAGCAAATCTACGGTTTCAGAGTCACACAGAGATGCCCTTGTATTGCTCCCCAAGGAGCAGCTCGTAGACAAGACAATTTCTTCCCTCTGGCAAGAGTATAAATTGGGAACATGAAAAAAAAAAAAAGAATGAAAACTAGGAGTGCAAATAACTTTGCCACGATACCTTCCCCTCATTTGGGGAAGGCATTTTGGGAAGGTTTTCCCAGTTTCTTCAATTTGTGAGGGGGTAAAAGAAGGCAAGTTCAGAAAACACCACAAAAATCAGGCTTGGATTTCAATTTGCCACCAAAATGATGAGAAGTTTCCTGGGAAGTGTAAACTAACTTGCCAAATGAAACAAACAAACAAACAAAGAAAAACCAAAACAGAGCAGCTGATCATCTCTGAGCACAAAACTCATGTGGCAAGAACGTAACTTTAACTGTAAAGCCTCTTTCCTCAGATCAGCATAGTTTAGGAAGAATTTTTAAAAACAAACAAAATATATATCCTGAGTGCTGAAATACCATAAATCAAGGTTAAGGGACAGTGTGGTTCTAACAAATATAGTGACAGGTTAAGATCAAGGGATACCTTGACATTCTCCTCAAAAAGGTCAATCTAACTGGTCTGCAATGTAAAAATGAAGAGCCTGACATCATTGCCATGGTGAAAGGTCAGACACCAGCCGATTGGTGATAGAATTATCAAATTAACCAATCGATGTGTGTGAGTAATAGATGTAAGCAATCCTCTGGGAGGGCCACAGGGCAAATGCCAGCTCATCAATAACACGCTGCTGTGGACAGGAAGCTCCCTGCTTCAATCCCTGTCCCTTCCATTACCAAGGGGAGCCAAACCATGTCCAATGAATATCCTATTTACATATTACATTCTAAAAGGGATGAAAGGCCACTGCTTAAGATATTAGCCCTCTGCTGAAATCTTCCACAAATCTTTGTAGAATAATTACCATCCTGGTAGAAAAAAGAATGAGCAACTCTTCTCTTTGCATGACAGAAACATTCATGTCCTCCTAAGTTAATAAAAAGAAGCAACTCTTCCTCTACCTGTTATTACCAGAATCAGGACCAGACTCCATTAGTTAAAAAAAAAAAATTATCTGTGGTAGTTACAGGTACATAAATCTTATGCTTGATTGTATGCCAACTTTTGCATTGTTTAAAAAAAATTAAAGATGCACCTATTATCACAGCGACATTAAAATGTTTCAGAGGTATTATCACAGTGGGGGTGATAACAGTTCTCACTACTAATTAGGGATTTACTCTCCATCAATATGTGAGCGTAAGTCCTATTAATGTTAATGGGGTTACACATCTGTATTGAAGGCAGCATAGATCCCTAAGTGAGTGCGATTATCACCTCGCCTGTGAACATCTCTGAATGTTTGCATAGCACTTTGATTATAGGACTTTCTTGACAGAGCCCCAAGAAAAACTCCAATTTCAGCCTAGCTGACCCATTTCCAGTAGTTTTGTCAAAATACAGCACATGGCTTACATAATTTCAATAAAGCTGCGTGAAAAAAATTTTGGTCAACAACTTGGATGTTTGGTTTACACAGACCATACATTTGGATATGTGCATATCTCTGCAGAGAGAATTAATACGCACATACACACACAGACACGTTTTCAGCCAGATATGGTAATATGTCAATACTGACAATGCTTTTGTCTGCCAGATTAGTATGCTTAGCCATTTACTCCTACAAGCAATGGTTATGGGCTTAAGAAGAAGAAAGTATTTAAGAATGAAGTATTATTGTTCTGACCAATAAAGATGTACTTATCACATTTGCCCTCTGAAGGTGAATAAGAATAACTCGGGATATTTATTTAAAGAAGTTTTTAAAAATTTTGCAATTATGATGTTAGACCTCCACTGACTAATACGGTAGCCAGCAGCCACATTTGGCTCTTTAAATTAATTAATATTAAAGAAAATTTATAAAATTGAGTTCCTCCATTGTACTAGCTACATTCCTAGTACTCAACAGCCACATATGGCTAGTGCATATTAGACTCTACAGAATAGAAAGGTTTCATCATCCAGAAAATTCCACTGGACAACATTGTCTAGAGACTGCACGGCCTTGCCCCATGGAGGACTTGCACAGCCTCGTCTTGGACCGAGACTCTACCCTTACCCCCTAATACCATGCTGAATCAGTCTTGCCTGTATATCCCTCATTAAACAATGAGATAAAAACAACTTTCACTATTCATCTCTTACAGGAAATGCAGCAATGAGGGCTGGTTGTGGAAATAGCCAAGAAATGGCTTTTCTATTTGTAGCAATTTTCATTTGAATTTTGGAGGACTTTTCCCATTCACTTTTCACCAGGTCCCAGAAAAAACATTGCTCCTGAAGTTGCTTGTGTCTCATACCTGAGCTCATGGAGGTGGTAAGGAAACTGTGCTGAGGTTAAAAGAACAGTAGAGCAGATGAGGAGATGCTGTTGCTTTTGCAGGAAAGAAGTGCATTTGCACTTTGTGGGCTAGGGGTTCAGCACTTTGGGTCAGCTCTAATGGCTCTCCCAGAATAAATATACTCGAGGGTTGCCAGGCCTGGTGCTGCTCCTGGCAGCTGCATCTGAGGCTCTCTAGGAGGGGGACATGAATTCATTCTCTGCCAGGTACAGAAAGCAAACAGGGAGGTAAACAAATACAAAAAGACTTGATTTGTTCCAGCACAGTGTAGGGTGATGGAATGACTGTGTACGTTGCGTGTGCGCCACTGTGCCTCTCTTCCTGCCTTCAAAGGCTCCAAGTTCATGTGCATGCCCTTCCATTTTATCAGTATTAAAAATGACATGACAACCAACGAGGTCTGGTTGCAGAAGCTGTAAGTAAGCTGTCACCCTTCCCCAAAACTCCATGGAAATATGGAATATCTAACCATCTCTGAATAAGCTCAAGGTTCTAGATTAATGAACGGCATTAACAAGGCACTGATGTGAGGAAGTACAACCCACTTACAATGTCACTGTACACTGCTCAATGGATCCTGAAGAAAAATTAACAGAGGCAATGGTAAGGAAGGAAAAAAGGAATTATAATGGGGCTTTAGATGTTAATTTCAAATGGCATAAAAATGTTTAGCAATTTTCTCTCCAAGTGTCATAAGGTAATTATTTAGTAATATAAAACACAAAAGCCATGAAAAAGTGATCAGGCAAATAATGGGTTCAAAATTTATAGGCAACCTGTCTCCATATTTAGTATGAGATTGTTTACCTGTCCATGAAACAAATGTATACAGGGTAAGTCACTGTCTTTGGTGATGCTCAGACACAAAATCTATACGGCCTTATTACTCTGACTTTGCCCACACAAAGAGAACTTCTTTCTTTCCATAATGGAAAAGATCCTACTTTCTGAATATGGTAAAGCCAAGCCAAAAAGCTACAAAAGAGCTCACAATATTCCAGTGAAAACAATGCATTTCTAATTAAAACTCCTCCACTGCCACCTCTGGCCACAACATTCCCGAATCCTACCAAGAACTCTAGATTTGAGCAGATGAAAAATCAATAAAAAGCAGATCAACAATGCTGAGGTATTGAATTGGACCTACATGTTCTGTTTGAATCTCTGACTCACAAAACAGTATTACAAAACAAGCATGTACCACTCAGCAGGAAACTCGACAATCTAATCATCTCCCCTATTCTGAGGCTAGCCAATTTATAATATGTTCTGGAGGTTACTCTTCTTGCACTTGAAACAGCAGCATTCATATCTGCCAAAATGTGACACAAAATATTGTGTTTCGACTAAAAGAAAAAATTAAAAAGGAATTAGAAAAGGTTTTATTTAAGCATGACCAATTTGAGTAATCATGAATCATATTTGTTAAGTATTAAAAAACAAGTGGGCATTCTTTTAAAGTGGAGGAGTAGAAGCTATATTTTATTAGCAAGGCTTTTGTTGATGTGTTTTTCTTTCTCCATTCTTGGAATGTATGGTTTTAACTGAATAATTTTGCTATTCCTTTAAAAAATAAAATATATAACACTTTGTATATTGACACACTCTTTGCTTTCAGTGAAATCAATCTCAGCTACAGAGCTCTATCAAAATCCCTTCTGATACAGGCATATTCCTATATTTCATACTATAATTACTATTTGTTGTGTGTTAGTATGAAGTCTGATGTCACGGAAACAAAAAGTCTGATAAAACAGTCGTTTCAAAAGAGTAGAAATTACATGTAGACGTAATTTCTGTATTCAGTCTGTTAATTTTAAAATAAATTCCACTAAAAATCAAATAAATAAAATCCAATCCTAGGCCACTTCTTTAATGCACATCAGATACCTATGAGAGAGAATACAACAAAACCCTCTAAGGTATGGAGTGCCCAAGAGGACAGCAGAGGAAGATCCTGAATTTACCTCCTCCCATGTACACTGAATCTACAGCTACATATGGAACAATTCCTTCCGAAAAAGACCTGAAAACTAGCTGAAAAGTAGCTGAAAATGGACACTGAGATGGGTAGGAGAGGCAGAGACTGGTCTCACCAAAAACCCCATCACTGTGCAGTGGCCCCCACTCAGGAGGGATCTCCTAAAACAGGAGCTTCCTGAGGACTGAGGTTTTTTTTTTTTTAATTTTTATTGTTATGTTAATCACCATATATTACATAATTTGTTTTGGTGTAGTGTTCCATGATTCATTGTTTGTTCATAACACCCAGTGCTCCATGCAGAATGTGCCCTCTTTAATACCCATCACCAGGCTAACCCATCCCCCTACCCTCCTCCCCTATAGAAACCTCAGTTTGTTTTTCAGAGTCCATCATCTCTCCTGGTTCGTCTCCCCCTCTGACTTACTCCCCTTCGTTCTTCCTCTCCTGCTATCTTCTTCTTTTTCTTTTTTCTTAAAATATGTTGCGTTATTTGTTTCAGATCTGTGATTCAACAGTCTTACACAATTCACAGCGCTCACCGTAGCACATATCTTCCCCAATGTCTATCACCCAGCCACCCCCTCCCTCCCACCCCCGACCACTCCAGCAACCCTCAGTTTGTTCCTGAGATTAAGAATTCCTCATATCAGTGAGGTCATATGATACATGTCTTTCTCTGATTGACTTATTTCACTCAGCATAACACCCTCCAGTTCCATCCACGTCGTTGCAAATGGCAAGATCTCATTCCTTTTGATGGCTGCATAATATGCCATTGTGTATATATACCACTTCTTCTTTATCCATTCATCTGTCGATGGACATCTTGGCTCTTTCCACAGTTTGGCTATCGTGGACATTGCTGCTATAAACATTGGGGTGCACGTACCCCTTCGGGGCCCTACATTTGTATCTTTGGGGTAAATACCCAGTAGTGCAATTGCTGGATCGAATGGTAGCTCTAATTTCAACTGTTTGAGGAACCTCCATACTGTTTTCCAGAGGGGTGGCACCAGCTTGCATTCCCACCAACAGTGTAGGAGGGTTCCCCTTTCTCCACATCCCCGCCAACATCTGTCGTTCCCTGACTTGTTAATTTTAGCCACACAGCAGGTACCCCAACCCTTGGGACCTGAACCTGAGAGATAGCCCTCAAAATATCTACTTTAAAAACCAATGGGGCTAAAAACAAACACAAACAAACAAAAAAAGCAATGGGGCTTACATCCTGGAGACCCAAAGGGCTATAAGGAAATGTGATACTGTTCTTAAAGGACTCATGTGCAGACTCATTCACTCCAGGGCTCAAGGCAAAAGCAGCAGTTTGAAGAGTGCCCAGACTATGTGTGAAGGAGATCCATTTGCTAAATCCTAAAGCCTCTGCCAGAGGGGCGGGGTCCTGGTGGGACTGGGATGAAGACATTGGTGGGCACCATTTTTGCTCTCTCCCTCCACCTTACTAGTACTGGCAGGCACACCCAGTTCACACAACCTCCTGCTGCCTTACTAAAACTGGCAAACGTGCCCTCCCCCCGTGCCCTCTCCTGCTCTGCTAAAACCAGTGGGCACGTGTAGTTCTTGTGCTCTCCCACTGCCCTGTTAAAGCTGATGTGCACACACCACCCCTGCACTCTCCAGCTGCCTTGCTAAAGCCAGTGGTGTATGCAGACAACAAAGGGAACTCTCCTTGATTACCTGGTTCTGGTGGTTGGGGGCCTTGCATTTAACATCCCAGGAAACTGTAACAATCACAGAGATAGTTCTTGGCAGGCTACTGCTCCCAGGGCATGTATAGACAGCAGACTGAAATACACCCCCTACTGTCCCATGAAAAAGTCCTGTTCTCTTGTCCTGGAGCTTCAGCTTAAGGAGATAAGCTTCAGGTTTGCCACACCTCTAGAGGCTTCAGAGGTACTCTCAGGGAACAGAGGCTGGGAGATTCCTTCTTTGTGCTCTCCCTAGGCCTTGCAACAGCTCACCAGTACATTCCAGAAAGGAGCTTATACACATATCTGGAACCCTGGATTTTTGCAAATATCACCCAGGAGACACCTCCAGATCTCCTGGTCTGGAGGCCAACAGAGTTTACAATTGTGGTCCCATGGGACTGTATATAATTGGTGTACTTTAAAAGCTGTGACCCGAGGGTCTGGCTTCCAGTCAGCCGGAAACTAGGTGCTGACTGAGATCCCTCCCTTTGGAGCACTGGTAGGTCTTGGCACACCCTCAACACTGGTACCTATAAAGAATAAATCAAGCTGCTTAGACAATCACAAAAGTTTGAGAGACAATCAAGAGCTGGGGCAAGGCTGAATGACAAATTCATTTCCTATACAACACCACTCTCTCAAGATAGGGAGAAGAAACACAAAGAGTTAAGCAAAATGAGGCAACAGAGGAATATGTTCCAAAAGAAAGAGTAAGATAAAACCTCAGGAAAAAACCTAATGAAACAGAGACAAGGAATTTACCTGATAAAGAGTTCAAAGTAATGGGGTGCCTGGGTGGCTCAGTTGGTTAGGCAACTGCCTTCGGCTCAGGTCATGATCCTGGAGTCCTGGGATGGAGTCCCAGGATCGAGTCCTGCATCGGGCTCCCCGCTCAGCGGGGAGTCTGCTTCTCCCCCTGACCCTCCCCCCTCTCATGTGCTCTCTCTGTCTCAAATAAATAAATAAAATCTTAAAAAAAAAAAGCGTTCAAACTAATAACCATAAAGATGCTCACTGAACTCAGGAGAAGAATGGATAAACATTGAGAATTTCAACAGAGACAGCAAGTTAAAAAAATAGCAAAAAGATGTTACAGAGCTAAAGACTACGACTCAACTGAAAAAAATACATAGGGGGCTCACTATCAGACTAGATGGAGAAGAAAAGATCACTGAGCTTGAAGTTAGGGCAGAGAACTCACCTAAACAGAGCAACAAGAAGAAAAAAAAAAAGAGAGGTGGAAATGAAAATAGCTTAAGGGACTAGTAAGACAACATCAAGTGGAATAACATTTGCATCACAAGGGCCCCAGAAAGAGAGAGAGAGAGAAAGGGGCAGAAAACTTATTTGAGGAAATAATGGCTGAAAACTTTCCTAACCTGGAGAAGGAAACAAACATCCAGACTCAAGAAACCCATAAAGACTCAAATAAGATAAACCCAAAGGAATCCACACCAAGACACATAATTAAAATCCCAAAAGTTAAAGAGAGAATCTTAAAAGCAGCAAGGGAAAAATAATTTGTTATGTAAAAGTGTGCCCCCATAAGAGTTTTAGCAGATTTTGCAGGAGGAACTCTGCAGGTCAGAAGAAGATGGCATGATACGTTCAAAGTGCTGGAAGGGAAAAACATCCAGCTAAGAATACTCTAGCTGGCAGGGTTATAATTCAGAATTGAAGGAGAAATAATGAGTTTTCCAGACAAGCAAAAGTTAAAGGAGTTTATCACCAGTGAACCAACTTTATGAGATACATTAAAGAACTTTAAGTCGAAGAGGAAGGGTACTAGTTAGTACAAAGAAACATATGCAAGTGTAAATAAATCTCACTGGTAAAGGTAAATGTATGTAAAGGTAGTGCATTAATCACTTATGAAGGCTAGTAAAAAGGTTAAAATACAGAAGTAGTAAATACAGAACTACAATAATTAGTAAAGGGATATAAAACATAAAGGGATATAAAACATGACAACAAAAATGTAACATGAAGGAAGTGAGTACAAATGTAGAGGCATCCAAATTGGAAAGGGAGAAGTAAAACTGTCACTATTTGTAGATGACATGATTTTACATATTAAAAAGAAAACTCTAAAGATTTCCCCTCAACACTCGTACAATAAACACATTCAATGAAGTTGCAGGGTACAAAATCAATATATAAAAATCTGTTGCATTTCCATACACTAAAAATGAACTATCTACTACCCTATTTACCCTATTTGCATAAAGAGGCATTTTTCACAGAACTAGAACAAACAATTCTAAAACTTGTATGGAGCCACAAAAGACCCCAAATAGTCAAAGCAATGTTTCAGAGGCATCATACTTTCTGATTTCGAGCTATATTACAAAGCTATAGTAATCAAAACCATATGATATTGGCATAAAAACAGACACATAGACCAATGGAACAGAAGAGATCCCAGACGTAAACCCATGCATAAATGGGCAATTAAATTAGGATAAAGAGACAAGAATATACAGTGGGGGAAAGGAAAGCCTATTCAGTAAATGGTGAACAGCCACACACAAAAGAATGAAACTAGACTACTATGTTACATCATACATAAAAATTAACTCAAAATGGATTAGAGATTTCAGTGTAGGACCTGAAACTGTAAAGCTCCATGAAGAAAATATAGGTGATAAGCTCCTTGGTATCAGTCTTGACAATGATTTTTTAGATCTATCTCCAAAAGCAAAGGAAACAAAACCAAAAATAAACAAATGGGATTGCATCAAACTACAAAGCTTCTGCACAGCAAAGGAAACCATCAATAAAGTGAAACGGCAATCTATTGAATGGGAGAAAATATTTGCAAATCATGTATCTGATGTATTAATATCCAAAATATGTAAAGAACTCATCCAACTCAATAGCAACAAACAAACAAACAAACAAACCCAAACAATCTGATTAAAAAATGGGCAGAGGATCTGAGCAAACCCTTTTCAAAGAGGACAAACACAAGGCCGACAGACACATTAAAAGATGCTTACCATCATTAATCATCAGAGAAATGCAAATCAAAATCATAATCATCACCTTGGTATCTGTTAGAATGGCAATTATTAGTAAGACAAGAAATTACAAGTGTTGGCCAGGATGTAAGGAAAAGAGAACCCTCCTGCACTCCTGGGGGGAATGTAAATTGGTGCAGCCACTATGGAAAACAGTATGGAGGCTCCTCAAAAAATTAAAAATAGAACTATCATATGATCTAGCAATTCCACTACTAGGTCTTTATCCAAAGAAAATGAAAACACTGATTTGAAAAGACACATGCACACATATGTTCAATGCAGCATCATTTACAATAGCCAAGATATGGAAACAACTGAAGTGTCTATCAATGGATGAATGGGTAAAGAAGATGTGATACATGTGTGTGCTTGGGTGCACACGCGCACACACACACACACACGCTCACACACAGTAGAATACTACTCAGCCTTAAAAAAGAAGGAAATCCTACCGTTTGTGATAACATGGATAGACCTTGAGGGCATTATGCTAAGTGAAGTAAGTCAGACAGACGAATACCATATGATTTCACTTACATGTGGCATCTAAAACACAAAACAAAACTCATAAATACAGAGAAGAGAGTGGTGGTTGCTAAAGGAAAGGGAATTGGGGGCTGGGGGAAACTTGTGAAGGGGGTCAAGAGGCACAAACTTTCAATTATAAAACAAGTAAGTCATGGGGATATAATATACAGCACGGCGACTACAGTCAGTAATATTGTAGGGCATACTTTAAAGTTGCCAAGAGAACAAATCCTGAAGGTTTCTCATACAAGAAAAAAATTTTTTTGGTAACTTTGTATGGTGACAGCAAATAGACTTACCGTGGTGATCATTTTGTTGTGTATACGAGTATTGAATCATTATTCTGTATCCCTGAAACTAATATAATGTTATATGACAATTATACGTCAATAAAAAAACCCCTCTCTTTGACACTAAATATCGCAAGGCTATTCAAAGGCACATTTAGCAGCTTTACTGTCACCTTCAAAGCAGATTAAGGGCTTATGACTATAGCAGTCAGGCAGAATGGGTGCAATTTGAAGCTTGCCTGCTTTGTAATAGGAGCATCCTTTTAAAAGAACAGCATAAGCACTGCCCATATTCACACTTCCTGCACATGCTGGGGTTTTACACTTTCATACGGAGTCTCAATATGGAAAGCACTTCTCCAGCACATAGTACCAATGGGTGAGAATGTAAACTAAATCTAAACACGTTCCTCTAGTTCTGCCAGCTCCGTGCACACCTACGATCTGCCAGAGAGACAGCAGGGAAGCTCCCCACTTGGCTTTTCAGCCCAGGGTGACATCCAATTTACAAGCAAAAAAAAAAAAAAGAAAGAAAAAAGGAACAAATATTCCTATCTATAGGACAAACAGCACGGCTTAGTACAACCCCATAAGGTCTCAAGGCAATTCTAGGAACGTGATGACCCCATTCAAGAAAATGCTATCTCTATTTTTTAATGTAGCCTGACAAAGGTAACATCCCTTACCTGATGTGTGTGTTCATTCTGAGTTGCCAAGGTCCCTAAAGCCAGACTGTGAGGAATTTGCCAGCAACCAAACAGCCTCCCTCTTAGACTAATCTGAAGGTGCTAGTATAGTGGCCTGGGGTCTATGATGTGCTTGGAGACAGAGACTTTGAGACCGTGTATGATGCGGTGAGAGAGGAGAGGGTATGATAAGACACAAAGAGAGAAAGGATGACAATCTGTGCATGGTGACCAACCAAATCCACTGAGGGCTTCCAATGGCTGTAATCCAGTAATATTCCAAGCCACACAATGGGCACTGCTAATCCAAAAACTCAAGTGACTTCCTCAATTTCTTTCACAAGTTTTAGAGTACGTCCGCAACAGCCAAACTGTGGAAGGAGCTTAGATGTCCTTCAACAGATGGATGGATAAGGAAGACGGATAAAGAAGATGTGGTTCATATATACAATGGAATATTAGTCAGCCATCAGAAAGGATGAATACCCACCATTTGCATCGACATGGCTGGAACTGGAGGGGATTATACTAAGTGAAATAAGTCGAGCAGAGAAAGACAATTATCATATGGTCTCACTCATATGTAGAACATAAGGAACAGCACAGAGGACCACAGGGGAAGGGAGGGAAAACCGAATGTGAAGAAATCAGACAGGGAGACAGACCATGAGAGACTCTAGACTCCCGGAACCAAACTGAGGGTTACAGAAGGGAGGGGGCGTAGGGGGATGGGGTAACGGGGTGATGGGTATTAAGAAGGGCACATGTGGTGACGAGCACTGGGTGTTATGCGCAACTAATGAATCGTTGAACACTACATCAAAAACTAATGATGTACTATATGCTGGCTAATTGAACATAATAATAAAAAATAAATTTAAAAAATTAAAAAATAAAAACTCAAGTGAGTGTTGGCAGGAAGAATTCTGAGTGGCTGAAGATACAGTCATATAATTTAGTTCCTAGGTATATTTGTGGAATGAAGCAAGTGATGGGTGGGATTTAGAGCAAGGAATTCTGAATTCAGGGTAAGAGATCTACATTATCATCCTTGTGCTGGTTTTCCTACTGACGCAATTCCCTCTCAGATCCTGCCCAGACTCTTCCCTCCATGACCCAGTCCCACAGCTCTGCTCATCTCTCTTCCTTGAATCTTCCCATCCATTTCCATGGTTTTGAATCTCCTCTTTATATCAGCCTCTCTTAAATGTAACTCTCCAGACCACAATGCTCCTCTGATCTCCAGACTTAAATGTCTCACTGCCTTTCTGACAATCTCCGTTTGGATTTGGATGTCTCAAATCTTCTCAGAATTAACATATTTCCAATGGTCCTTTCTGTTTTTTAAAACAGACTTTATTTTTAGAGCAATTTTAGGTTCCCCCAAAATTGAGAGGAAAGGATGGAGATTTCCCATATACTCCCTGTCCGCACATGCGCACAGCCTCTCCCATTATCAATACCCTTTTCCAGAGTGGTACATTTGTTGTAACTGGTAAACCTACACTGACACATCATAATCACACAAAGCCCATAGTTTGCTTTAAGGCTCACTCTTGGCATTGTATATTCCATAGGTTTGGACAAGTGTATAATGACATATAACTTCCAGTATACTATCATATAGGGTAATTCCACTGCCCTAAAAATCCCGTGTTCCACCTATTCATCTTTACCCCCACCACCTCAACCCCTGGCACCAGTTATCTTTTCAGTGTCTCTGCAGTTTTGCCTTTTCTAGAATGTCACATAGTCGGAATCATACAGCATGTAGCCTTCTCAAATTGGCTTCTTTCACTTAATACGCATTTAAGACACCTCCACGTCTTTTTATAGCTCATAGATTGTTTCTTTTTAGTGCTAAATAATATTCTACTGTCTGGATGTACCACAGCTTATTTATCCATTCACCTACTCAAAGTCATCTGGGTTGCTTCCAAGTTTTGGCAATTAGGAATAAACATCCCTGTGCAGGTTTTTGTGTGAACATGAACTTTCAACTCATTTGGGTAAATACCAACGAGTGTGAGTCTGGATTGGATGGTAAGAGTATGTTTGTTTGTTTGTTTGTTTTAAGATTTTATTTATTTATTCGGCAGAGAGAGACACAGCAAGAGACGGAACACAAGCAGGGGGAGTGGGAGAGGGAGAGGCAGGCTTCCCGCCGAGCAGGGAGCCTGATGTGGGGCTCGATCCCAGGACCCTGGGATCATGACCCGAGCTGAAGGCAGATGCTTAACGACTGAGCCACCCAGGCGCCCGAGTATGTTTTGTTTCGTAAGGAGACAGACCAAACTCTCTCTCTCAAAGTGGTTGTCACGTGGCTTGTGGACCCCTGTAACTGCAGCAAAGCTGCCCTCCCTCTCGTCCCCTCCCATGTAGTGAAAGGAACCACCATTTGCCCAGTAATTCAAGGTTCGGAGCCAGCTTCAGCTCTCTTCTCTTGCCCTCCTAATAGGCCAATGACCAGTAATTTGCATTAATTTTACTTGTCAAGATCATCTTGAGCCACTTCTCTTTTCACTATCCACACTGCCTTGCCCTAGTTCAGCTCACCATTCCCTCTCTTGGGGGTGCCCACAAGAGCCTCCTAACTCCTTTCTTTGTCCTCCCCTCTTCCATTTCTCCTCTATAATCTGCTCTCCTAATAGACCAAGGAATGATCTTCCTGAAACATAAACTGGATGTCACGACACTGCTTGAAAACATTTTCAGGGCCTTCCATCGTACTTAACGTAAAACCCAAAGACATGTTGGTCCAAGTAAGGCCCTTGGTGATCCATCTTCTTCTCCAAATGTAGCTTGTGCCACCCCCGCACACACATACCCCTGCTTGTCCACTAGCCTATAGTCATGCTCATTTCCCTTCAGTTTCCCCAACCTGCCCCTATCTCTCTACCTGGAGGCTATTTTTTATGCTGTTTTCTCTCTTAAAATTCACTCTCCCTATCCCAGGGCCTTCTGTGTCTACTTAGTCTTCAGTTCTCTACGTAAAAGTCACTTCTTCAGAGAAGTGAGATCACCTTGTCTGAAGAAGTTTTCCCTTTTGAGCCCCATTTCAGCCCTTTCTTCCCTTCCTAGCACTGACACAGTGTATCAGTTTGTTGTGCCCATGTGAGTGTGTTCTCTGGTTCTCCCAGAATGTAAGCCCAGTCAGGGCACACCCTCTTTCTTGTTGGTCACTAAATCACCAGCCCTTAGCATGGTGCCTGGCGTACAGCAGATGCTGGGCGCAACATGCTGAATGAATTAATGGCCTTGCATATCACTTTCCCCTGCTTATTGGCATCCTGGCTCTCATCTTTCAAAGGCAGATACGACCCTCATCCTACCAGTTTCCAACCGTTGTTGGCAAAATAAAATGGAAGGGCTTTTTGTAACAGATTACTGATCATTTGGGATCTAGTGATAGATATGCTTCTCTCCTCTGGTCAAAAAAATCTGTTCTATTCTGGTGCCATTTTATTTTTCTCTTTTCTTGGACTACAACATTTCGTGAAAAATGATCTATATTTTATATTCCCACTTGCTTTCATCCATTTTCTCCTTAATTGCTTATAGTTTGAGTTTACTTCTGCCATTCTAGATACTATTCTAGAAGTTTACTTCTGCAACTGGTGACCAATAAAATTTAATACTGGGATTACTTTTCTTGCTTTCCATCTTTTTCACTATCTTGGCAGTATGGAGTCTCTTGAACACCCACACTTTCCCTACCCACATCGGGATTTCTGCTTTCCAGCAGCCCCCCTGACCCCTTTCTCTGGAGCTCTTCTCTCCCCTCCACACCTTCACCTTGAGGGGGTCTACTTGGCTCCTCTTTGCCAGCCAAGGCAGCCCACTGACTACCTCACCAGTCTCTTCCACGCACTTGACATCTGAGTCCCCACCTCTAGCTTCTTCCCCTCTCTTCAAGGCTGGTCTCACATTTCATGAAATCCTTGATAGCCTGGGAATATCTTAATTTCACCGTCCTTACATAAATGGACCATCCCACACTCCAAATCAGGATGTCCTTCTTACTTTCCTGTAAGTAAGATAATACTTGAAAGAAAGTAATAATGGCAACCCATCCCTCCAAGCTCTGCCAGCTCAAAGCTGTCAATTTCTTCTGAAGTCCCTGCCATCCCTTATTTTTCCAAGTTCTTGTGGCTATTTCCACCTTCTCTCTTCCAAGCTACAGCCTCTGCTCTAAGGAATAGCAAAAACTCTTAATTGGGCTTCATTGTTTCTCCTCCGACCCACCCACCATATACATGACTGCCAGGTTAATTTTCTGGAAGCCCAGCACTTATCACATCACTCCTCAGAGATCTCCATAGCCTCCCCGCTGGGCAATCGTTGTCAGTCTCCAGGCTGAGAGGGGGCACTGCAAACACCTTCTAACCCGCTACTCCACATGGAAGGTGAGGCTCCCTCAAAATGTTACTTCCCGGACACAAACAACATTCCTGTCTCTCTCTTTGGATCAGATTTGTTCATCCCTGAAATATTCTCTGTTACCTCAGCCAGCAAAAGCTCCCCCTGCCCAGCTGTCATGGTCCCTCTGGAAGCACTATCTTCTTCCATTAGGGGCCACCTCAACTACGGGTTCTCTCTTCTCTGACACACATGGCACTTGGACTGGACCCTTCTTGTGGTATTTTTCTTCTTTTCCCTTGTGTTTGAATTATTGTTCTTTCTCCTAGGTAACCTGAAACTCAGCTTCAAAACTCTTGTATCACATAAGTGCCTTAGATAGAGGGAATGCTTAATAAATATATTATCTGTTGAACTAAATCCATTCACTCAACAAACATATACTTGCAGTCACAGGAGATACAAACATGCAAGAGAACAGGTAAGCTTCAGCTCTAGCTGGAAAGGGAGATACAGACAACGAACAACACCAGAAGTCTATAAACAATCTGTCACATGCCCATAAATGCTATGGGAAACAAAGTAGCAAAAGGGTGATGGGAAATGCTGGGACTGGGGGGGTCCTCCTTTGTTTTGGGGTGATTAGGAAAGACCTTTGATGACATGACATTTGAACAGAGACCTGCACAAAGTAGGGGTACCAGAGAGACAGCTTTCCAGAAGAGGGAATTCCAGGAAGTGGAAACAGCAAGTACAAAGACCTTGAGGGAGTGAGGAGCGTGCTGGGCAGTTTGAGAACACAGCCTGATTTGTGGGAAATGCCATCTGAGTGGCAGTAGGAGCCAGATTACACAGACCTTTAAATATGAAAGACAAATGCCACCGTATCAGGGATTATTACTCAATACTCCACAGTTCACTCAGAAGCACTGTTCTGAAGCTTAAGATACTTAGAAATGAAACTTCTTCGGTTCTTTTAGTACAAGTCCTCCCCTCAATTTAACGTGGAATTCAAACAGGAAATTACTTAGCACTCGCTTTTCCACAAAAGGCTTACTTTGCTAGCTGTAAAATTCAAAAGAGTTGTTCTTTCCTTCCGGTCAAGCTGTTTTCTAAATAGCTAAAGAGGTGATGACAAAAAAAAAAAAAAAGCGTAATTCAGTAATAGGATATCTTAGATGAAATTCTCAGTTCACTCATATTTTAAGTCTTTTAAAAAATGACTATAATTTGCTCTAGCAAAGATATTTAAATATTTCCCTCTAGCCACTTGTAAATCTCATTTCTAATCTCGAAGCTCCTGTAATCAAGTCCTTGATAGTTTAAATAAAGCCTCCATTTGGGATTAAACTGCTATTGATATACATACTTATTTCTGATTTTATGTGATATATGATGAGTATGTCTGAAATGCTTATCAAATAATCATAATTAAAATGTATCATTTCAGAAAGATGATCCACTAATTTTAACTATTATATCTGGGACTTGGTTAAGGGAATGAAGAAATATGAAACAAAGATTTAAGTGGGCAATTATATTTAAAAAATAATATATGCTATGCATGCTAAGAAAAAAAATCAGCACCCTTACATTGGGGGTGGGAGGCAAATTTATTCTTTATTTTCTCTGGCCCCAAAGAACTGGAAAACTCTGCTGTTACGAACAAATGGAACCTTCTCCTCCTTCCTCAGATGGAAGAAATTTTTCATTGTGCACCAATTATTTTAGACTCCTCCTAGGCAATATTGGGGAGAGTTTGACTTTTCTTCACCTCTTCAAATTTAACCACTGGAATAAACACCTCAAAACACACTGAGGATTCATCTGAGAGCATAAACAAACCAAGCATGAAGCCTCCCAATAGGAGGCCAAAGTAGCTTGAAAATTGCTGAACAGTATCAGGAAAGTGATATTTTTTGTCTCTATTCCTTTTAGTGAAATGTCTGAGTTTGGTCTGGATTGATGAGGTAACTAATACCTTGAAAGTTTAAAGGTTAGGTGAAGAAAAATTATACTGTAAAAGTGGGAATCTAGACACCTGTCTGAGCAGGAGCCATGGCTGCTGAAAATCTGCCAGGCTCCCAGGCACACTGGAACACAGGCCTATGGGTGGCTAGAATATATTCTGACTGAGTTGACTAGTCAACTTAAGCATCTAGTCAAGCAAGACTACTTGAGAGTTTCAGAATGGAAAACCTGAGAGACAATTATTTTCCCTTTGTGTTATAGAGCAGGCATGGCTGGGCAGTCAGGTTTAGGGAATCGAGAGCCTAGTGTCATAACAAAATTCAGTCTCCTTCCTTCCTGTTAGTCCAGAACTGCCTCCGCTTAAGTAAGTGATGTGACTACATGTTTGACTACACACTGTTAGCTTCTGTGGTAATTTAGTAACTGAGTACTTTCTGCAAGTCTTAGTGGTAGTTTAGTGGTAGCTAAGAGTGGAAGGCTTGCTTGGAGTGGAGATTAGCTGAGGAAAAATGGAGGGAAAGCTGAGGATGCTGGGAGGAAGGGACAATTTTTAAAGGAGGAATTTGGGAACAATGTGGAAATGCTACTCACAATGGCATCCATTCAACTTTCTATTTTCCTCCATGACTCTCATCTACACCAGAGTGGCAGTCAGTTTATATGAGCCTTGGTGAGGATTCGAAAAATACATTCTTTCCTCAAGTAAAACATGCTTATGTTATTATATGTTGTATGACGTGGACAACCGTACAGAGAGGCCCGGTTGCTCTGCCTGGAGTTGCATTCCAGAGCCCAAATGAGGCCTCTTTTCTGGCTGCCTGTACCCGCATACTGCCTGACACTCTCTCTTGCTCATAAACAGTGAGAACACGGGATACATAGGCTGCCACCGGCACGCATACACTATGACTCCTTAGGTTCAGTACACAACCTGCACACCCATATGTGACAACCCTTCTTGGGGCAGAAAAAACAGTGTTGAGAACAAACACAAGGATCCAAGAGTGCTTCATGGATTTGGATAAACTCTAATATGGAGAGAACCAGATTGAGGCGGTTGTGTGAAAAAATTCAAATTGAAAAAGAAATGACCTTCGTTGACCTTTCATAGATTTCAATTTTTATGAGACAAAATATATTTAGAAAATTGAGCATTTTTAATGTTCAAAAGTACTACCTTTAAGAATTTGTTAATTAGAAAAAAAGACGACAAACTTCACTTCCAAATGTTAATATAAAGCATAAAAAATGAAATTCTCTCTGAAAATGGTGGGGGGGGGAGACTGACAAATGCAGAGGTCTGAATTTTGCTGAGATTATGTAGATCTAAAGTTTTCAGAAGTTTACTTTAGGCCATGAATATTGGTGGCTATGTTTGTGATGGGATGGGTTCCGAGCAATCTTCCTGGTGATTACTCAAGTGTGGAGCATAAATTATTACCCCAGGCAAGCACCGACTTAAATGAAGTAGTTTTCTGAAAGTAGAATGTGATTAAACTATGCATTTCATTCAAAACATCTCCTGTTTAGCCAATCTCCGTTGCTCCTGGTGTCTCATCTTCAGGAAGATGGATTCTTGGTGATAATTTGGAATGCTGCAGAATTTTACACAAAGATGAGGCTAAGCACATGAGGCATCCATAAGAGATTCTTATCACTACCCCAGCAAGGAAAAGCTGTCTATCCATGAGAGAACTGGTGAGTCTCTGGATTTTATTTTCTAGTTGTACATTTATACCTATTTGCCTCCCAAATGGAACTATTTACTAACTCTGTAAATGAATCAGTTCAATTTACCAAAAGCAGAAGTTTCCATCCTTATATTAAACAGTTCTTTGCTTTTAATGAAGATGACTCAAGCTCCAGGTGAACTGGGTTTCCTCCCTCTGTGCTGCATCAGGGCAAAAATGAAAAGAAGTCCGTGAACGGTCCAGTGTCGGCAAAACCTCTCTTGCCCTGATGTGTCCTGCTCTACAATTCAACAGTCATGGACTACGTGTATTTCTCTCAATTAGAGCCATACGCCAGGCTGGCAGTTCAGTAAAGATCTCTGGAATGAGGCTCTTTTCATCAGTCTAAACTATTTTACTAATGAGGTACCCTTCTGCTAACAACGGTTTACTGACCAGGTATTTTGACCCAGGGACAAGCTGAAAGGGATCTGGGTGATTGCTTTGAAATCCAAATCCCTTAAGTGTTATCCATCTCCCTACACATATTCACAAATGAGCGGGATTAAGTTTTATAAAAGCATCTGTGTGAGGAGCCCCTATGCCTGTGTTATTATTCTTACCCATCCGTACTGGTTATCTTTACTTTAGATCAGGTGTTTGGCCACTGGCCACTTTTTCCTGTCAGCCATGTTCTGTAAAACACTCTATGGGAAGAGAGAATCAGTACCTCCTCCCTTTCACGAGGTAATGTTCCAAAGGAAGAGAAAGGACCAGGCAAATACAGATTACCACTCAGGCACCAAATATTTAGAGACTACTAACTGTGGGCCAGACGCTAATCTTGTCTCTGGGAATAGACTGATGATGCCCCACCACTCCCCAGTGCTTATTAACTACTTACTAAGTTCTCCCCACCCCATCTTTAGTCACAACTTCGACCACACCATCTATGATAATCCCCATATTCCTTCCTTGCTCTCTTTTTCTCCATAGAATTTATTGTCTTCCAAAATACGATATGATCCCCTTATTTATTTTCTTTAACACCTCTCATCAAAATATAAGTTCCATGAAGGCAGAACTTGTCTGTGGTATTCACTCCTGCACTTTTAGGCAACTAGAAACAGTACCTGGCAAACAGTAGGCATTTCATAAATATTTACTGAATGAACATATACCATGGAATCACCCAGTGGGATCTGGAAGACCATATAAAGCTGCAGGAACATGAAACCTTTTTAAGGGGCTAACTATTGGTGGCAGGCATTGGGGGAGAGGGCATTTCCGGTGAGAAAACCCTGCAGAACTATCACCATGGAGGAGAAGGTCAGTGATAGCTGACTTTCGATGGAGAACAGGAACATATTCATGTAGGGGGAAAGCTGTTGAAGAGAGGTATTTGGTTCATTCAGTGGCCTGAAGACAGGGAAGCAGGTGAGGTGACAACCAGTTCCCATTAGCAGTTTCATAATCCTGTAGAAGCTACTTCAGCCCCTGTGGCATGACTGTTCACCTGACACCATGATGCCTCATCATCTACCATCAGGTTAAGTGGCTGCTTTGTTGAGGGCATTTTGTGCCCTGGCGTGAGTCCTATTGACTTGGTCCAGGGAACCTGGTGAAACCCAGGTCCCTGTTTATTCACTATCGCAGTGGGAGAGGTCAGCTGCATTTGGTGGTTCTTTGGCTCAAGACAATAAAGGCGAGAACTCTGTGAATGTATAGTTGTAGTTAAATGTTATCCTTGGTTTTCCGTCCAACCAAAACCAAACCAAACCCACAGGTGAGGATAAGCATACCAACAATGGCCTGGGCTCCAGGTAGGCCCAACTACCCTGCAGGAGTCACAACCAGAACGCTTCCTAGCTGAGTCACTTGACGATGGAGCCATTTTTCCATTTGCTTGTTTCTAAATTGTACCGAAGGCTCATACAATTTGCATAGTATAATATTCTAAGTTAGCCTAAATTGGTCATGTACCCTCCAACATTTTATTGTTAAAATATAAAAACATAAAAATATAAAACTACATAGTCAACAAAAACCCTGAGGGCAAATTTCTCTGTCTCGGGTCTCCTTCGACTTCCACAACAAGATCACAAAACAAGCATTTTCATTGAGCTCTGTATTTTTCCTTAAAAAAAGAACGTCTGACCACGTTCTTTTAAAACGACTTGCACAGGGATGAAAATGTTTTAGTTACATGATTTTTCTCATATTTAAGAACTTTCAAATAATACCAGAACAGTTCTTTAGTTCTGAGTGCAAGAAAGAGAACCAGAAAAAAGGGGGAAAGAAAAATGGTTGAGACAAGATGGAGAGAGAAAAGGTGAAGGGTAGTGGGGGAGGCGCGAGTGACGGAGTGACAAGAGTGGTGTGGAGGGGACAAGGGCAGGGGGAGAGACGTGGAGGAAGGAGAGCTTGAGGTAGGACAGAGAGAAGGGAAAGGAGGCTTTGAGGGGCAGCGGTGGCTGGAATGTTCTCTGCTCCTCAGAGCTCTTAAAATTATGAATTTGGGAGTGTAATATTTACTATGCCCTCCCCCTTTTTGAAATGCCATCTCAGTATTTTCATTGCTCTTCAGTTGCGCTCATCTTCAAACTCTCTACGGGATAACAGCACTGGGGAGTAATTTTTCTGAGTTTCTTTACCTACAGCGACCAGAGTATTACAACCCCATAGGCTGGAGGAATGAAGGCGCATGTGTGGCTGTGCAGTCAGGGATTTCCCTAAATGCCCACTGACTGAAAACATTTAAATCATACCCACAAGCATTCATCAGGCCATTTACTTATCCAAAGGGATCAAATGTGAATACCCATCCTAATATCTCCTCTTTTTTTTTTTTTCCCAAGCCTTAATTTTAGAATAGACTCAATATTCATCTTTGGTGAATTAATTTCCTACTTTCACTCCCAACTTTTGAAATGAAACTTGAAGAACCTTTCATTTTTTTTCTGGGAAAAATTTACAACTTTTATTTGTGAGGTTGCACAGCTATTTTTTTTAAACTTGCTTCTGAGTTCATGAATTTTTCACTATTTTTAAAAGCAGTCTTCATTTTGTTGTGATGATCTGCATATTCATTATACCATTCTTACCTACAGTGGCGTCTTTTACTTTTCAAATTTCCCTTACCTTTTTATAGAGAAGTTTATCAATGAACTCATTATTTTTGTTAAAATATGCCTACGGGAATACAAAACAAACAGTCTTGTTATCTCCCCTCCGCCCCCCAACTCAACCAATCCCTTATTTTTTAATCACTGAAACACTCATCCTGGTGAAATTCTTTTATGCACTTTTGAATGTGGCCCTTTGATCACTGGTTCTTTGTTTATTTCCTTCACTGTGATACTTTTTTCAGAGATCCTTGCTAAGTGCAAATTAGAACAGGAGTTTCAACCTCCTGCATAATGTTGTAAAATAAATAAATAACAGAATTGTATTTAAATAAACCATTCAAATCCATGTCAGCAAATGATCTAATTAATTACTCCTTTGGGGCTATGTTATATGTTTGCTTTCCTCTTAGAGAGGTGAAGAAAGTGAAAATAAATTTCTAGCTGTTAATGGGGTAAATTCCGTAAATGGATAAGGGTCAAAGAAACAAACTCTAATTTGTGTCACATTTGTTTTTAGGCACTTAATTTACTCTGTTTCTTTAACCCTATTTGAATGTTCCTTAACAGTTCCTACTTGATTTCAAATGAGCCGCGCTGACAGACCCCAGTTAAACTTGAGAGGATACTTTCTGATATTTGCAATGAACAGAGACAAGTTAGGCAAGAAGAAAGATAGATGTTGCCCCTTATAATTCAGCGTGGGATGCCAGATTCTACCCAAGTCTGCAGAGATTGGACAAAATCCAATTTGTCATTATTTATTCCTAAGCATTGTGCTTATACTCCGTACTTTTTCATTCTTAGTCGCCATTTACCCAATTATATCTATCCTTATTAGACCCCTGCTGAAGGCAGCATTAGCCAGAGAAGTCCCAAAGCTTAGCTTAATCCTATTATCTCTTGATAAACGGGGACACATGAGGCTCTAGATGGCCAAATTCAGCATTACTCTCGGCCCCTCTTTCTCCCTCCTCCCTGCCTCGCCCCCAAAGAAAAATGCTGTTGCTCATCCTTACGCCTGATGTAATTAAGATCTGGAAATATGCCCATTCTAATCCTTGCCTGGTATAAGCATCACTGTCAATGCAGAGAAATGAACTGCAGTTATGATGTAAAGGGCTGACACCTCGGTGGCATTTACGGATGTGCTGGACCCCACTGCCACAGCGGCAGAGGGAGGTTTATGTCTTCGGGGTTTTAAAACGCCTTCCAAAAACAAAGCACGGAACTTGGGAGGAAGAGGGTCATGGTGGGGAAGAGAACAGGCCATCCGGAGAAGTGAAATTTTTAAGGTGTGTATTTGGATGTGCACAGGGACAGCTGGGAGGGAGGAGGAGAAAAAAGGTGGAGGCGGGGAGGGAAGATGGCCAGGAAGAAGGGAGTGGGAGGACAGAGGGAGAGTGCAAGGAAGAGAATGAAGAGGCAGGAGCCGACATGGAATTGCTCAAGAAACAAGCAAAATCCTCCACCTTTTCTGAACGAACCCCAGTCTATAATTTGCCTTAAAGAAGACTAAGGCCCAGGATAGCAGATCACTGAATCCTCACTGGGTTTCTCGTTGAGCTGTCATTGTAGATGTGTATCTGTATATCACCGAATCCACGTAGGCTGTTATCAGAGGCAAATAGGCAGAAAACCTAAATACTTACAAAAAATAGGTCTTCTAATATAAACTCATGATACGCTACTAACTGTTAAGTAAAGAAGATCACCTTTATCCCACAGACCTCTCTCTGGCTTTGTGTTATAATTACACGATCCTTTCTCTTCCACTACATATAATATTTACAACATCAAAAGGGTTTCGTGCTTCTTTTCAAAAGGAATTTATTATCCAAAAGGTTGGGGTGGGAAGAGAGCCAGCTCAAGCCTCCTGAGAGAAGGGGGAAACAATTCCACTTATTTAGAGCAACAAATATGATTGTGATAATGCTGGAAATGTCTTTCCCCTACTATATCCACACATGGATGGTAGACCCCCTCCAACCCCAACCAATTTTTCGGGAATCGAAGAAAATAAATCTGTTCACCAGTTTCCATCCTGTAAAGAGAAAGAGCACATCCCTTTTGTCCCAGAAAGAGGGAACTGGCCAAGAAGAGGATTGCCAGAAGGGTTAAGCACAAGCAGAGTTTTGCACACAATGGGAGATCAAGAAATATTGACTGGCTCTTGCCAGGATGGAGGGATTGACGAGGAAGAGTGCCTGTAGACTTTCAGTGGTCTTTTCACGCTGCCAACTCCCTTAAGAACTTCGCTGTAACCTCTGGGGATTGCAAGCTGCACTTAAAAAATGCGGCTTTAGAGCTCTCCTGGACAGCATGCAAATAGGCATTCCTGTGGGGGTGACTTGCTTTATTTTATTGTCATCGATAACATTAGCATTAATGAGGGGACAGCGTGACAGGTGGGTAAAGGGGTGGCCTTATCACCCATCTCCTAGCCTTTTACGGCACTGTTATGGTGAACACCACCTTTTATTGTAGCCGACAGCCTGACCATTAGGGGGTGAGGCTGGTCCATAGTCTGCTGGTAGAGACTAATTAGGGGTGGCATTACCAATAATACAGTATTTATATATATAAATATACATAGTATATTTAAAGCCACAATAATAGGTATATATGAGGCTATAAAGCATATATATTCATTACCTGTGCCAGAGTGAGATAGAAGCATGCATTCAGGCGACCTGCATGCGTTTAGCACTGAAAAAGGAAAAGCATTCCCCTTAGGAACATGCATCTGCTGCCCTTAGGGGGCCTAACAAAATTAGCTGAAACAGGGACCTCAGCACAAAGAATTCCTACAGAGCACCAGTTTATAAGAGCGGTATGCTTTCATTTCATGTTTATTATTTTCCTTGGCCTTTTATTGCTATAAGGACATTTGTCCAGTCAAATAGAAGTCAAGATTATTTGGCCAGAATGGAGAATAATTCGGAAAGCTGCGTAGTGGCGATGGCCCTACCTTACTTGAGAACTATGACCACTGATCAAGTCACTGCATCCAAAGAACTCCATGAAAGGAGAGACTTTAATGTGATCGAAGGACCACAGAGCTCAAGGTAAAATGAAGGCCTTGAGATTAAGGCTCGGGGTAAATGCTTTTCAATCGTGGACCTCAGCGTGAAAAAGCAGGATATTAAAAAAAAAAAAAAGAAAAAAGTAACACAAGTGTTGCGTATTCCATTTGCCAACATTGCACTGTCAAATATTTGACTACTCTGTATCAATGTTTAAGTTTTAGTTCATGAGATTACAGGGCTATTCACGGTCATTAATAGTAGTCCCTGTTTTTCCCACAAGCAACTTGCTGAACACAAAATTCATCAGACCCAGTAGTGGTTCTGCACAACGCAGCACACTCAACACAATAGATTTCAGGTATGATATAAATCAAATTTTACTTCATCCGTCTCTAGGGGTGGGAGACTGGCAGAGTTCTAATCATATACATATTTAAATTTGTAATCAGACTCCTTGGGAGGACAGGCTGTTGTGTTTACCATAAGCTTATCGCTAAGATTTCTGGGGACTGAGGATAGTGGGTTGTAAATCCTGTCATTTTGGTGACTTAATATTTTACATTATCATGATATTAGCATAATTGTGACCTCTGCATTGTAGCATTTTATGTGTTTCCAGTGTAACTTTTGATGCTTTACTAAAGTCAACAAAAATTCCCATTATTCCCTCTTTTAGAGCACATTTGGCATGAAGTATTAAGGTTGATTTAATGTTATTAGTGCTTAAAGTGGTGCAAAATCCATGAATATACACATCCATCTCCCAGTTCACCATAACACTGCCATAAAAGGCTAGGAGATGGGTGATAAACATTTCCTCTCCTTTTTTTCTCTTTCCCTAATTTTTCCTGCTGGAGGCTCTGCCTCTACCCAGAGGGCATGCGTGTGTTGCCAGTTTCCCCCCACAGATCAATCAGTAGGGCTTCCACATGCCCAAATAATAACCCAACAGGAGAGCTTGGCTCAGCTGCAAGCCTCATTAAAACTATTCTCAAAGTAACAGCAAGGTTTGGGGAGCACTCTACTTGGACCAGACTCTGCATATTTTCCAAGATAATGACCAGAGAAGAAGCATTAGAGGACACAGACCCTTTTATTTGTGATTTGGCAAGTTACAAAAAAGAGTGAAGCAAAGCTAACTATTTCAAAGGATGTCCAATGGCAAAGTCTTGTTTCAAATTCTTAGTGAAAAATTATTACTATGGTAAAACTACTGAGGCTTGAAGGGCTGCAAGGGGTAAGTGAACTTGGAGAGAGTAAGAGGCTCTGATTTGCTAGCTTCTAGATGCAAAATGTTTAATCCAAACAAGCAAGCAAGTGTAGATCCAGTAGTACCCTCCCTCAGGGTGCCCTGAAGGCCCCATAAGCTATTTATGTGACTGTGCGTGGGTTGTGTGTTGTGTGTGTGGCACATGATTAAGTCACCCCTATTCAGGGTTAGAGACGCACAGTGAGGGGAGAGTTAACACAGAAGCAGGGATCCCCAGTTGATTTTTCCCATGGATCCCCGTATTATGTCCTCCTGGGGTGTTTTCACAGACAACCTCGGAAGATGTGTTTTTACCACAGCAATCTAAAGTTTCTATAATTGGGGAGGGAGAAATAAAAAGGTTTCCAAGAGGAGCAACCTCTCCTACCCTCCCCCCCAAAAGATGAAAGGTTGTGAGTAGGATCCAGAAAAAAAAGAGAGAGAGAGAGAGAAAGAAGTGAATGTTAATAAAGGCAGAGGGACACAAAAGGCTACAGGGTGATTTTATAATTGCATTTGTGTGTTTTTATGAAAAAACAAAACAAAACAAAACGATTGACAAACTCTTTTCCATCTTTGAGGAAGAAAAAGCAAGATTTGTGCTAGTGATATATAAGAAGAATCATTTAAAGGAGAGATGAAGAAAAAAAGTCTCCGAGTTTTTAAAAAGAAACACTTTTTGTAACAGGCTGCATTCTAAAATGTGATTCTCTGTCAAGCACTTCATTTCCGTGTGGTTTCCAAAGGTATGTGAGGGGGACGAAATGACCCGAGCAATACAAAGAAGTGTACGGCAGGCAAACTACTGTTCTAAATATATGATGTGGTTCCCATGTCTCTGAAATAAACGTCCCACAGGCAAAGGGACCAGGAGGCAAAGTCAAGTAAATAGGCACGAACAGAATCCTTAAATAATCAAGTTCTAGTATTTGCTCATTCCCCATTTTTATATTAGCAAAATAAAAATGTAACTGGCCCAAAGAAAGAAGGATTCAGAATGAGAAAATGAATGAAAAATATTCATAAATGTTTAAATTGGTATTACTGCATTGACAATGGAGGGGTGTAGTTTTTCCATTAAGTAATGTTCAAGTGTGATCAAAGTTGTCTTGGAATACCGACATTCAGAGATGGAAGATTAATATTTATTTGCTTCCACTTCTTATTCTAATGATAACTCTCTACTTAATTGGCCTAGTTAATTTATGAAATCAAATCTAGATCAGTGAAATTGACAAGTAGTCATTGAGGAAAGGATATTACAGTTTAAAAGCATGAAGGATAGCAATATAAATGATATATGTTATGCTATTAAGCAAGTCACTATAAAGTGAATTACAATGAGCATAGAGGGAATGTATTTTACAGTGTCAAAAACACATTTTTTATGCAATGTACAAACTTTGTGTTGAATGGTCAATCTCGACAAACTGATTTCTCTTTCTGAAAGCCCAAATCTACATTTGGATAAAAATCAATTACACCTGAGAGAAAGTAAAGTATACAAGGGACATGGGACTAAGGAAAACCTTAGTTTTCCTGTACTCTTTAGAAGCCGTCAAGGCCTGTCTTTGCTTTCACTGGGGGACAGCATAACCATGGCTGCTCGTGAACTAGTTAGTTGCTCGTCGAGTGGGAAATGAAGCTCTGTGGCCATCTCCAGGTGAGGATGGCTCTGGTTCTCCTGTGGAGGGCAGAGAAGCCAGCTAGGGAGCTGGCAGAACTGGTTTCACTCCGGTCCGTGCCCCCTCTTGTGGCTGAATGCCAAGGTGAAGCGACACAGGGAGAAACTGTGTCCTTCTCCGCGGGAGGTGTGCCTTTCTCCCCTGCACGAAGGCCCACTGCATGTCCTCTGGCAGTTCAGCATACCTTTACCCCGAACACTCCTAACCCGAACGGGGAACACTTTCTCCAAGAAAGAATTCCTCAACAAAACATACAGTCATGATCTAATGAAAAACAGAGGCATGTGAAGGATGCTGGATATTTCCTGAACTAATATCAGCTCAAAAAAACAAATACCAGCTGGGAAAATTCAGCACCTTTCTGATCTTACTTCTTCCTAGCCCTACTAAATTTTAGACACACACAAAGTTAAAGTGGGTAAAAAAAAAATGTAGCATCAATATGCTTTGCTTATAGTGAGCACTCAACAGATATTCACTGAGTTGAACTGACAAAATCAGGCCTGTGATTTTTGATACCAAAAAAAATACACAAAATCTCTTCTATTTCTTTTTAATGTGCATTATTTACTACCTCCATAAGTATATCAAGTATCCAAACACAAGGGGCAAAGTCTTTTATATACTCAATATTATTTTTCTTAAAACTTTAGTGATAATTAAAATCAATTAACAGTGAACATTCTCCAAAATTCAATGAGAGCTTCACCTTTCTCTCTCTTTTTGTTTTACATTAAACACAATATGGCAATTTATTTCGATGCTTAAAATGAATACAAAGGGAGATAAAGATGACAAAATTATACACACTGCAACAGTGTGTCATAGCTAATATAAATGAATACATCAGGGTGGTATTTAACGATCAAACTAAATATCTAAAATGCAGCACTCCTTGGCTTGCCGCTTCAACACAACACACTTTCATACAGATCTAAAAGGTGTCAAAATTAGTGGCTGCAAAGTCAACCCTTGCATGTGATCTTAGCTTGAAAGAGTTCAGAAAACAGATCTGAAATACCAGTTTTTGTTTCTGCAAGCTGTAATGTCAAGGATATTCAGACCAAGAAAAAAATTCTAGAGTGCAAGAGAGTCCAGATGTATATCTTATGTGGCCGGCATCTGTCACAAGATTGTACAGGAGTATGTTCAAAAACTAAGTCTGTCCAAAAGTCCATACTAGTACAGTTTCAAGCTTTTGCTAGGTAAACTAGATAGAGTGTTTATTACACAGCAAGGTCAACACTAAAAAAAGAAATCTATGATGGGTACCCAATAGCGATATCTGAGGCATCACTTGAATAGGTCTAAAAGACTAGGAAAATATATATTTCAACTATTCAGAAGGAATACATAAAAAAATGGATTTTCCCCAAAGTCTACTATATACATTGGACTGGTAGCTTGTATGTTGGTCCTACACTACCATGTGAATCAGGATAATGCTTCCCAAGAATATCCAACCAAACATTTTACAGAGGGAAAGATGGTGAGAAGGTAGATACCAATAAACCTCTGCTTTTCCTCATGTGCATTCGGGAGCCGTCGCTTACTGGCTTTTCACATTTATTTACTGTGTCTGTCACAGCAAGTTCTGGAGCAAGGTCAGCCAGTTGTGTGTCAGAGACTTAGGAACAGCCACTGGGATTGCAGTGGCCACATCTCCCACGGCCCTGATGACCCCGCGCTCAAAAGGCAGTACCAGTTAGAACATAGCTTTGCAGTCTCTTCTCTTCGTTTCACTTCCTGAGAGCTTATCATGTTAGAGCAAAACTTTTACACTGATGCCTCAGTACATTCTGAACCGATTTTCTCTTTCCATCTGTAATGTTCTTAGAAAAATTCATTTGTGATTGTGGGTAGGGGTACACATCAGTTATCGAATCCATGGGACCCCCCTTGTTGAGTTCCTGGCTATCTCGCTCACCAGTGACGTCACCCTGGATAAACTACATAATCTGAGACTCCATTTCCTCCTCTGTAAAATGGAAACAAAAATTTCTTTCACTTGTTCATAGTTTAAAGGTACCAAAAATATGTTAACTACAGTTAGCACAAGACCGTACACATTGTTAGTGATTAATAAAGCTTACTCATTCTATTTTTATTAAGTTAATTTCTTAATATGACACTCACCGACGTCACCTAAACCAGAAACCTAGGCATGCTTTCCTTCCTCCACCTCTCATATCAGCACATTTTGCCAGTTTAATTTCCTAAGTCCTTCCCCAATTTTTGTCCCTCTCTTTGTCTTTCCATCCTTTCTTGTCCTGAGTCATGGTATGAGCCCTCATTCTCTATCTCTTTATAAATCACCCTAAAAAGTTAAATTTGATTCAAAAGCAGTATCGTCATCATAAAAAAAAATCAAAGATGACAGATGTGTAAAAGTTAAGGTGATTATCTCCCATAATTCTACCCCCTCGGCGGCGGGGGGGTGGGTGGGGGTGCGGAGAACAAAAACAAACAAAAAAAACTTTAAACCGTTTTCTGCACGTTCTTTCCTTTCTTTCTATGTATACACTTATGTGTTTTTTCCTGTTTTGCATGCAGTTTCCTTGATTTATTTTACTGAACAATTTGCAGTTATCTTTCCTTAGCATGATTTAGATATACCTCATAATTATGTAATATTCCATTTTATAAATAAAATGGAATAGTCTATGGTCAAACTTTTAATCAGTTCATTAATTCTTGCATCAATTACTCTTACAAAGTTCCCTGACAGTTTCCTTTCCTATAGTCTTTCACCCCTCAAATCTAGATTCTATGAAACAAACAGAAGAGTTTAGCTAAAATTCAAGTTTGATCCTCGTACTATTGCTTAAAATCCTTCATTGATTCCCATGAACTGGAGGAAGTTCAAGTTCCCTAAAATGAGATACAGCTTTCAATGATCTCACCCCTGCCTACCTTTCCAGCTTCCAACCCTTCCTTTCTCCGCCTTAATCTTTTGCTTGTAGCTCCTTCGAGAGTACCACATGTCATACTGTCCCTGCCTTCAAGAATGGCTTCTCCTCTCCCCTTTGTTCTAGAAGAGGGGTTAGCAGACCTTTGGTAATGGACCAGGACCAGAGGCTTTGTGGATCATATGGTCCCTATTACAACTTAGATATGCAGTTGTAGGGCTAAAGCATTACACTGCTGGATGATACATAAATAAACATGGCTATGGTTTCAATAAAACCTTATTTACAAAACAGGCAGCCACACTATATTTGATACATCTTGTTCTAGACAAGTTTTCAGCTCAGATGACACCTCTTTCCAGGAAACCTTCTCTAATACTTCAGTTCCTACCCCTGGGTTCCCATAACACTCAATTCAAGAAAACATTGCTCTGCAAACTGTCAATGTGTTTTTTTCTTTACCAACTGGCTACTTGAAGGCAGAAACTGTATTGCCTTCATCTTCGTGTCCCCAGCACTTATATGCATAACATTTTAATAAGCATTCGATAACTAGTAACTAAAATAATAAACATGTCCAAACTTTTTAAAAAAAATTATGACTTCTCCCTCCCCAGAAAACATTCCAACTTTGTGATTCACACAATATTTAAGTTCATCAACTTCTTTCCTCCAGCATTTCTTAACTAGGAGTTGCATCAGAATCATGTGGGGGGCTTTTAGAACACTGACACTGACAATACTAGGTTGGTCTCCCAGAGATCAGGATTCAGAAGCTCTGGATCTCGCATGTGTTTGTCTGATGTGCCTACCGGGTGATTCTGATGCATGCTCCAATCCTGATGCAAAGAGAGAGCCATCGTGTCTTTTCCAGTTTTCCAATCTCAAACAACCAATCTCCAAGTCCCCCACCAGTGTGGCACACCCAGGCCAACCCCCCTCAAATCTGGGTCTTCTAAGCAGCCTATTGGCCTTCCCAGTCTGATATCAGACTCCCCATTCCCGTGCTTTTCACCCTTCATAGGGAAAAAATGACCTTTCCCAAACATCTGCAAGTCTGTCTGAAACTTACAGGTGTCTGCAAAACCTCTCTGAGTGTACTGTAATAATCTTGACTTCCACCTTACCCCCATATTTTTATTTTTGACCACAAATACTCTGCAGAGGTCAAACAAACATACTTCTTGTTCCCTGCAGGGACCTTCTGTTTAGGTCCATCAGTCTTTGATTGAGTTTGAACATTTTACTCTTTTTAAATGGTTTCCATTTTTATTCTACCTGTATGTTTTATTGTAAGTCTTTTCAAATCATCCCTGGGAACCAAAATAATATAATCATATTAATAATTAGTGCCTTTTTTTTTTCGCCTTTGCACATACTCTTTGATGTATAATCCACCCTGTACACACACACAGAGCCAAACCTGTCTTCTCACAGGTTTCTTTGAGTAAAAGGCAACCAGTCACCCAGTTGCCCAGGACAAAAACCTCATAGTCACCCTTGCTCCCATCAGTCGGCAAATCCTATGGGCTTGACTTTCATTTCTATAGAACCTGGTCATTTCTCACCACCTCCACTGCTGCCACATTGCCCAGGTAGACACCATCAGCAGCCTAAAAGATTATAATAGCTTGTCTTCCTACTTCCACCCTCATCTCAACAATATATTAACAAAACAACAACTAGAGATATTTTTTAAAATAACAGCTTGAGATAGAATTAAAGTTTTTCTTTTAAAACCTGTATCAAGTCATGCCACTTAAAGCTCTTGATGGTTCTCCAACTTGCTCAGAACAAAAAACAAAATGTCCTTGCACAAGCCTGTAGGCTTCCAACATCCTGCGAAACCCTCTTATAGCTCTAACCTGATCTCTTCCTCTTCCTCCACCTCACCCCTCTCCAGTCACATTCCTCTGTCTGGACTGTTCTTTTCCCAGATACCTGCATGAATGGCTCCTTCCGTTCCTTAGGTCTTTGATCAAAAGTGGCTCTCATGGAGAGACGTGCCCTCATCAAAAATCTATCATTGTAATCACCGCCAGCCCCAGCACTTCCTGTCCCCCTTTTCCTCCACAGCACTTTCTCATTATCTGACATACATGTATTATATTTGTTTGTTCTCTCCTCCCACTGGAAGATAAGCTCCACGAGGAAAGAGAATTTTTCGTGCCCTTCTGTAAGGACAATGACTGGAGCATAATAGGTATTCAATAAATAGCTGTTTAATGAATCAATAAGTAACTCTCAATTTCCTCCTCCCCTCTTTCTGTCTTAAGTTTTACTTAAGCTTTCTATTGGTAATTTCCCCTCTTAACTCTACCAGAAAGAAAAATTATGTGACAATTTCCTTCCTACCTGCCTACCTGACTTCTTTGAAGGATGCTGACATCAATTACTCTCTTTTTTCACTTACATGAAATTATAGATATTTAGAATTGAAAGCAATCTCAGAACATTGTGTAGTCCATCTTCTTCATGTTATACATCAAGAGGTGAAAGTGAGCAACGGAGACAGGACCCCTAAGTCCCATTCCAACGCTTACTCCTCTGAACCACACTGCTCCATCAATGACATCCTCATCATGAGGGCAGACGTGGTTTCTGCTTGACGCGGCCTCAAAGAAGACTTTGCTTTCTATTTCTGCATTGGTCAGAGAGTTTGGTGTAATACTTAAAACCACAAAGTTGGCCAAAAGAAAGGTGGACAAGAAGTACAGTCATAGGATTATTGCCCCAGCTCCTCCAGCTAGTGTGGCTCGCCTCTCAGTCCCCACATGAAAAATGGAGGTAATGATGGTCCTACCCAGCTTACAGATCTGCTGTGAGCATCAAATGTGATAATGGATGTGAAAGCATTTTGGAATTCATAAAGGACTGTACAAACATAAGTCTGTTATTAACCCTGAACAACTATCTAATATGCACAGGGCTTTTGTTATGAAAAAGACAGGAAGACAGTGTATAATTAGCTAGAGTGTGAATTTATCATGTAACTGGAGAAACTCCTCAATCATGTGGTAGGTTTTTAGTATCTCCTTACATAAAGATAGCAACATTCTCATTTTTCCCCATGGGATCCACAAATCCTGCATTCGTCTTTAAGACCCTTCTCAAGACTAGGGTCCGACTTGTAGTCAGGCTGAATGCCCAGTAAATAGAACTTCTCTAAAATGTTACCATCTTTCTTAAAGTGTGTCTGGTTAACTTTACTTAGAGTCTACAGGGAGGGAACTTCATAAAAGTTCATTTTCATTGTCTTATATTAAATAATAAAAAAACCCCAACATAGCTCTTTGATAGAAACTAGAATGTTAACATCTGGTATAAGATCCTTTGGCAACTGCTAAAGATGTGATCAGCCTAAATGAACCACCTTACATATGTTTGGGGAATTCCCACCTCTGAAGATTTTTACTATAAAGTAGGCACAAGGCTAGAATTAACTTTGAAAGGCTTTTTCCTTCTTTCCTTGGGTATCTCTATCTGAAATGAGAGTTGGTTTCTTGGCAAAACTTGATTCTTTGAACAGTTTTTTTGTTAAGCCTATAGCTCAATAGGTCCCTATTCTTACAGCAATGGGATTTGTTCCAGCAAAACATTTCTTTCCTACTGACAGTTCTAAATGCTTAATAAAACCTAAGTTATAGAAGTATTTTCTAAAGATGGCTACACCAGTATATCCATCCCACATGCTCTTCTTATGAAAAGGTCCATCATCAAGAGGTAGGATCTGCATTCCTTTTCCTTGAACTGGCGCAGAACTCTGTAAGAGCCAAACCAAAATAATATGGCCAAGTGACACTCACTACATGACTTCTGAGATTGCTTTCTCTGCCTGGTTTTCTTCCTCTTGGGACTTTGACACTTGGAACTAGCCAACCATCCTGGAAGGAGGCCAGGCAGTCACATGAAAAGACCACAGGCATGTGCTCCCCCCCACACACCCAAAGTTCTAGGTGAGATCTCAATGGATAGGCAGTGTCAACTACCAGAACTATGTGGCAATGCACCTGCAGATGACTGTAGCTTCAAGTCTCTGAGCTGCCCAACTGATGTCAAATGAAGCAGAGAAAAGCTATCTTCACCTAACACCACCTAGATTGCAGATTCATGAGCAAAACTGATGGTGTCCGCATTTCCACCACTAAGTTTGGGGGGGGGGTTGTTAGGCAGCAACGATCAGAACGTGTATCTTCTTACATTCACATATGCATTTCTTTTGGTCAGTTAAATTCTAAAGCCTGTTGACTAGACAGCAGTCCAAGTAATGGCTGGAGAGCACAGAGGAGCAGGAATGAAAACACTGAATTCAACAGCCTCTCTTAAAAACTCTCCACCCAGGTAATTGCAGGGATTCATATTATGAAAAATGACTTTCTTTCAAACAAAACAAAATGAAAAAGGCTTAATGTAGAAAAACTAGATCCCGTAAACACATTGAAGGCACTGCATCAGAAAGCCACGTGGACTCTGTATTCGCTCTAAATTACTATCCACAGCATCAGGGCGGATTTCCAGTAATTCCATACTAGTCATGAGATCTTGAATTAATTACATACCTCATTGTGCCTCACCTTCTTCACCTGTGAAATGGATCTAATTGTACCTACCATGATCATACAGTTGCCACAAAATTTTACTCAGTTAATATTTATAAAGCACTCTATGACTAGCTCAGACTTACGCGTTTTTTTTTTAATTCATCTATTGATTGTGGCTGTATTGATATGTGGCTGCATAGGAAAGTATTTGATAATTCACTTTTTATCCTGCATCCTTTGTAATTCTCAATTAAGACAAATTTTTAAAAGGTTTATCTGGTTGTTTGTTCCGCCCTCATCCCCTGACTAGAAGCAAAGTTTGACAGGGATTAACGCTTTCCACAGTACACTTCCAGAAAATGTTTTTAATTAGTATAAGGAAATAATCAGTAATGAAGATGGACAGAAATTCTATGCTTCTTTTGGAGTGTTCTGACCAACTTATAAGAACTATAAATAATAACAGTTTCATTGCTTGATTATTAAATTCTAAATAATGCTTCTTTCCAAATTCAGGCTTCCAGGGTCCAGCTGGGTCTTAATTGGGCCACAAGGCTCAGAATTCAACTCAAAGGAAAAATTTCAGCAGAATGCATTCAATACAAGGCAAGACTGCCTTTTAAGTGTGACAGAATATAATTTCCCTCAGTTCCTGCTGTATCACCACCGCACTGCTGAGTCAATGCTTGATAGGGCCAAAGATGTTAGCACAGATAATGATTTCATGGGAGGATGAGGTTAAGGGAAAAAAATGATGACCACTCTTGTAATTGTCTTGTCTCATGACAGACAATGCTTTGTGAAAATGCTCCCAGAACTGGGTCCAGACAGAGGATGAGTTAAACCTGCTGAGCAGTCTTCTGATTCTCTGGAATTAGTGCCTTCATTAATATTTTAAAAAATAATTCTCTTAGATTGATGTGCATAGAGCAACATCCACAAGGTGGGTCCATTTTTTTAGGGGAAAAAAAGAAACCCGCCAAAAAATAAAGGTACTTATTTACTTACTACTTCTTTCCATTTTGGCTTTCAAAATAGGAGACAGAACTGTTTGCTAGAAAGAAAGGACCAAGTGGCCACACTTTAAGGGTTTTCTGTTAACACATGGAGCATGGCTTTCATATTTTCTACAGATCTTTATGCAGTTATAAGTTTACACACTCAAGTATTTATTAATTCTGCTTTTCTGCCTTTCATGAATAAATTATGCCTAGCTAATTTCCATATGAGCCTGGTGGCCTTCTCTAGGGCTTTAAATCAGAGAGTCTGGTGAAATTTTATGTACATTCAACAACAGTTTATAGATACATTCAAAAGCATTTGACGTCATCCCCAACTGCTTAAGATGCTTCTGGGAGGAAATGGTGACAGGTGCATTCGTGGACAGGTCACACTTGTACTCTGAGGGAGGATGGCCCGATCAGACAGTCTGTCCACTACTGTTACAACCACAGTTACCACAGTGCCACTTTCGGGGGTTTGCTCAGTTAGAGACCGAAATAATTAAGATGTTGAAGACTCACATTATCCATCTCTAGTCTAGTTCAAGTCTCTTCTGACGTGCATTTTATTTGCATTTCGAGCATGATGATTTATCACACCTTCTCTTATTCTCTGGGGAAAAATCAGAGCCAACAATGGCAACTTTGAGAGATTCTGACTTTAGCTGAACACAGAAAATCATTAGTTTTAAATCTAAAGTCTCCTTATTGATCCTGAGGCCTCACGGCCATGCCGCACATGGCCCACACTGCGTACGTTAGCGAAGTCCCTGCCACAGCAGACAAAGGCAGCATAGCTCCACCTGGACGGTGCTGAAATGGGTGAGGCAGTGAGCCCCTCAGCTCCATTTCTAGGTGTTTTGCTCACCGAAGTACAAAGCAGCTGCATATTACAAGTGCTTTCATGCATTTCTTTTCTTTGAGTCGCTCCAGGCCAAGGAGCTAGAACTTCACGTCTAAAATGAGTCCTCCAACAGCTCCAGTAAAAAATGAATCCCTTGAATTTCTCCTCCAGTGTGGCAGTTTAACCTTTAAGTGATTTCCAGCAGGATCTCGATTCTAAGTAACACTAGATTATTTTCCATCTACTCTCCCCCCAACGAGAGAGTTAGCTCTTTTGTCAATTCACACATTCTCATTACGATGTCTTCCATATATACATATAAAAAATGAAAGTCATATTTGACCTGGTGCACATGTGGAGTCTGAATGTAAATGAATCTGAGCTCAAAATCCTTGTCTTTTCGGGTGCCTGGGTGGCTCAGTCAGTTAAGCAACTGCCTTCGGCTCAGGTCATGATCCTGGAGTCCGGGGATCGAGTCCCGCATTGGGCTCCCTGCTCGGCGAGGGGCCTACTTCTCCCTCTAACCCTCCCCGCTCTCATGTACTCTCTCTCTCATTCGCACTCTCTCAAAATAAATAAATAAATCTTTAAAAAAAAAAATCTTTGTCTTTTCTTCCTTAAATTCCATTTTAGGAAATTTGGCCCTAGAGTGTATGCACACACTGTGGCAAGCCCAGGGGCAGACCAGTACACGAACTGAAGTGGTTATGGCTTTGAGGATCAATTTCCATGTGGGAAGCAATTTTATGGGCACTAGTATTATTCCAACTCACAGACAGATTTAGTAAAAAAGAGCTGAAAAGGAAGAACGTCAATTAACAAATATATTACAGAAGGGAAACTTTCAGCCTAACTTTTTTTGATCAGTGCCCTCAAAGAAGATTTAAAAAAAAGTACTCTTCAGCATCCCTGTGTCTTCTCAAAAGGCCTAGCGTTGTTAGAGGAACAACAGTAACTTAATGCTGGTAATATTTACTTGATAACCAAATTGGTGACTACTACTTCTATTATGGGAAAATTCGTTAAGAGGTTAAAAAAAAAACTTCTTGCTGATCATCATCCGTTTTTTCTAGTGTTTGTGTTTCTCTATTCTAAAAATCTAGAATTTGAGGCTCTTGTTAGGAAAGTCGGGGACTTCTAGTGGAACGATCTTGGCTTTGGTGCTCAAACAGACCCGGTTGGTGACTATGCCTGCCACCACATTTCAGAACCTTAAGGTTGGATCCATCGTCCATCTCTTGCTTCTCCAAACAGCTCCATCTTCTTTTCCACACAGTCCAATACTTGGCAGTCAGTCCGTCTCTTGCCTCCCCTAAAAGCCCCCAGAATATGCTCATCCTGACTCTATGGTTTTTGCTCACACTTAACCCTTCTCCTCGTATGCTATGCACCTTGGTTCGACCCACCTTTCTAGAAAAGCTCCCATGTCACCTGCTCAGACACTCCTTTTCCTAAACTGTTATTTTAGTTATTATAGACACCACACAATTCAGTATTTTATTATCTATGATGTATCTATTGATCCTGTATGATTACACAAAGGATTTGAGGCTAAACTAAGAACACGTACAACTGAATACTGATAAAGTTAATATATACCATACCTTATATGTAACTAAAACATGGGAAAATACAAATGAGTAGAATATCAAAGATAGGTTTTGTCTAAAAAAAGAACACAAAGCATACTGGCCATTTTTAAATTTAGTGTATATAGGGTAAGCATATTATATTCTACAGCTCTACCATATAGGCTATATGATCTTGGACAACTTATGTAACTTTCCTAAGCTTCAGTTTCTTCATTTGTAGATTGGGGATAGTAACAACAGATTTGTGTGTGTGTGTGTGTGTGTGTGTGTGTGTGTGTGTGTGTGTTGGGGGGTGGTAAGAATTAAACAATACATGTAGAGTTCCCGGTAATAGCACATACCTGGTATATAGCACATACCCGACAGAAGCTAACGATGGCAACAACAGACGTTGTGACTGAATCAATGTATAATGCTGTTTTTTAGTTCCCTGTATGCATGTGACTCATCTCCCTACTTACTATAAACTCCTTAAAGACAACGTCAATATTCAAAACGTTTTCACTCTTTGAGCACCGGGGGCACTTAATAACTTCTCAAGCATTGTTAAATGTAATAGTTTAATTTATGGGGTTGACAAAACTAAAGGTTTCATTTACTTACGTATTCATTTCACCGTATTTATTGAGCATCTACTATGCACAAGGCAGGAAAACTCTGTCTCAGAACACTGACAGAGTGCTTGCCATTATGGCTTTAAAAATACAAGTTCAAATTGATATTATAAAGACGTAATTTGTTTATCGATTATTCAAGTGAAAAGAACGTTTGGAGAGTTTAATAGTGCGTGATTAAAGGCGGCACACACACACACACCTTAAATGGATCAAAGCAGGATCCCTGTGTACCGTTTCCACAGGACAACAGAACTCACTGCGGTGGTAATAAAAGCTAACAGCAGTTGAGTGCTTACTATGTGCTGGGCCCCTCAGATTACATGTGTGGGGATCCAGGCAAGCACAGAAGGTGCCCTCCAGGACCAGGCAGTTCTGCACTTGGTGTCTCACCAAGGAAGATGGGAACAGCTCCCAGCTCCTCTCCAAGCAGAGCCCATGTCAGTAATTCAAAGAACCACCCACAGGCATGGCCCGTGAGGAAGGACGCCATGCTCTGCATGACTTGTGCCACAGCTGTGTCCATAGAAAGTCACTATTTATGGGAACAAATGATCACGAGCTTCATCTTCAGCATTATGCAAGTCCACAGCGATCAGAGGATTCTATCTTAAAAGTGAACTGAGAAACATTAAAAGGGGGAGATAGCTCCAAAAGTATCATAGAGAAGCAGAGGCTTAGACTCTCTGCTATGTGCTGGCTACTCACCCCTGCTTTGGCATAAATTCAGAAGACAGGACCTCAGACTCTCACTGTATCACCGGGAGCGAGCTATTTCAACAACAGAGTCCTGTCATGTCCTTGACCAGTGCAGCCCCACGGTTGCCATAAGTTAAGCCCAATTCATCTGAGGTACAAAAATTTAAAAAAAAATTAACAACAACAATAATGAACCTTTTATATACATGCCGGCCTCGCTAGAGAGTCCCACATAGAATACGGAACTGGGGGCCACCATGCAGATTTGTGGCATGGCCCAGGGGACTCCAGAGTCCAAAAAGCAATGAATGCATTAAGCGAGTCCATAACTGCAGTTTTCTCATGTGTGACAGATATAATATCCCTCATTTTACTTAACTGTTCTGGGATATCATGTGTGAATGAGCACAATGGAACAGGAAAAAAAAAAAAAGCTTATACAAACCGTGGGCAGGGACTGCAGCTTTTTATGGGCTCTGGTTCACTTCTGGAGAAGGAGAAGGGCATGTGTGGCAGTGACCTTCTGGCTAGGGTACACATTTTGGATACATCATGTCCAGAATCCAATGTGAAACTTTCCTTGTACTTCAACTGGGGACAGGCCATGTGCTGCAAAAACCTATCATTTAAATTGCAGTTGTTTTCAGACAGATACCACGACTCTAAATAAAATCCCTGGGCCACATCACATAAAGCAGGGACGGCGGTTACTCCAACACAATTGAACTCTTTAATAGAGTAAAACATAAATTACTCCACTGTGAGGTTCTAATTGGGCTGATTTGGGGTACGGGTACTTGAGACGAGAATCTATTGCCAAGGGTTACATGACTCCAGGCATATTTTCTTTGCCTCCGTTTATCCACTTGTAAAATAAGATTAATGATACTGGTGGCATTTGTTTCAGGAATGTTGGGTTCAGGAATATTAGGCATTGTTTTGGGAACTGTAGTACATACGGAGCTTACTTAATATTTATAAACCTTTGAAATCTCCTTATGTGTAGAGCTGTTTAAGTATAAATTATTATTAAAATTATTAGCCTTGAGAATTATAATTACTGCTTCATTATTTTTCTCATCATGCTCATTCTATGGGGGCTTTCTTGTAAATATTCCAAATGAACTATTGCCTTTATCGGATCATCAATTTAATGTTTGTTGGAAAGCTTTAAAGACACAAAGTATGACATAAATTTTTAAGATCCAAGGTGAGACAAATACCAAATCTCTTTTCCTCAAGAAGTTTTTGTAGGAAAATATCACTAGTTGGATGATGGCTACTTAGAATTACTTGAGTTTTTTTTTAATGGCTTTGAACCTATTTTTGGAGATGGGCTGGCTGAAATGCCATGATCTCACACCAACAGAGACACCTCCAATTCCCATTAGAATCTGCTGGCCTTAAAAGGGCTGAAGTCCAGCCCCCTTTGCTTTCTTGCTAAGCCCCTGTCCATTGCTGCAATTCTTAAAAACTTCCTCATTCGGCCCCAGTGGACACTACAGGAAATACAGATAGGTGACAGAAGCATTGACACAGAACATTCAAACAACAATAATCAGAATTACCCCACTCTCTGCCAGGCATTTGCTACAATGTGTTACACACAAGATCTCATTTAATCCTTACACCAGCTCAAAAAAGATAGCCAAGAGTATTATCCCCATTTTAAATACAAGTAAATGGAAATTCAGAGAGACTAGGCAACTCGCACAAGATCCCACTGCTGTTAGTGCATGGAGCTGTTAGCATTCAAATCCAGAGCAAGTTCTCAGGGCCCTTATGAGTTCCAACAAGAGTTCCTGCTAAGGCTTTCCTGGTACCCTATGCGAGAAGGTCCCTGTAACAATTCAGGATGGACGTGTTCTGCTGCAGTAACACATAACGTCTCTTTCTCAATGGTTTAAAAAAATGGTAGCTTATGTCTCACTCAAGCTCATGTCCATCCTGGGTCACTAGGGAGTCTGCTCCATGCCATCTTTCCTCCAGGCCACAGGGCAGCCACCACTGTATCATGGACGAGGGAAGAAGAACTTCAGAGAGTTTTGTGATCGAATGTGAAAGCCTGTGTAAAATACGCCAGCTCTACTCACAACAGCTCAGTGGTGGGAGCTAGCTATGTGGTCCCACCCAATCCCAAGGGCACAGGGGTTCAATTCTCTTTGTGCCTAGAGGAGAGGACAATCCGATGTCCCCAAGCAGCACGAGTGACTGCCGTTGGACTGTGGGCATGACCTAGTCCAACACCTTCAGGGTATAGGTAAAGAAAGCCTCTAGAAATGTTGTCTAATTATTGCCCAGTTAAGGGAAGATGGAGGATGAACAACAGCTCAGGTTTATCCGATCTACTAATCTTTTCCAACACATCCCCGCGTGAACTCGTTTCCTCTCATGATTATTTACAGTTTACCTGGTGCTCAACCATGAAAAGAACAGAGCTAAAAATAAACCAAGTAAAAGTCACCATTATTTGTGACTGAAGGGGAGAAGAGTTTCCTCATCAGGAGCCTTTCCCTTGCAAAGCATTATGACACATTCACAGCCCTCGGGTTCCACAGACATCACTGCTGTCAACCCTCAACCAACCCATGAACTTGAAACTATGCCTGTCCCCTCTTTACAGATAAGAAGCTGAGAGTCAGGTCAATTCACCCTCCCCCAGAGGAAATGGCAGAGCAGGATGTGAATTAGGGGCTCTCGTCTAAGCTTGCCCTAAGCTATGCTTCCTCCCAAAGGTTGCATAAAAAGCAATAGCCTACACCCATAACCTCATCACTGGATACTGAGCGCAAGCTCAGATTTCAAACTGGAACTTGTCTGTCTATTAGTAAAAACATGGCAACAGTTCTGCTTAAGGGTAAAAGTCTCACAGGGAAGATACATCCTAACAAAATGTCCCCTCCTCCATGCAATTTTCCCTACTGCCCATCAGGGTGTGATCTTTTTTTTCCCCTTAGAAGCCATAACACCTTTTATGAACACATATTAAGACATTTGGCCCATATTGACTATATAGATGTTAACTATTATTTTCTGACAATAACAATCCTATAGAAGGCTACAAATGGAAAGGCTTTTAAAAATTAAAAACATCAAAGTAAAACTATTTTATTGAAATAGGCAGAACAGTTATAGCAGTGGTTTTAAAAGAAATCATTTATACAACACCAGAATAAGCTGCTTAAACTGCCCACACTCCCCAAAGCAGTTAAAATCAGATGAACATCAATCTCCTTTGGCTAATGCAACATTGAAACTCCTGAAGTTTGGGGGAAGAACAGAAGAAAACTTGACCAAGAGCTTAGAAAAGTTTATGATGTGTAGGCAATTTAGAATTCCAAGAAAAATTAAGTATATACATTTTGAGGAAGAGTGATAGGTTTTGAGGGAATAATTAATTGCATGCCCCAAGTGCAAAAGACAAACATTCATTTTTATAACATGGAGTTGTCTAGTTACCAGATTTAGAAAATTGTGCAAAATAAAACAGAGAGAAAGAGAGAGAGGGGAAATTACAGTTATATTGCCTGTGTATTGCTATACATGCTAAATGTATTTTTATCTGTCATCAACTTTTTTTTTCCTGTTGCAATTTAAAACCAGCTTACCTTGAACTGTGAAATAAGAGTTGCCCCGTAGGGCAGTGCATTATACAACTCAACCTGCCCAGAGGGAAGAGGGGGTTAAAATCCAGAGATCCCCAAGTTGTACTCCAGCATGATGGTACAGGGGGACCGTTTAGACTTGGAGTCCTGAGAGTAATTATAAAACCACCTTTATTTCCATTGCCAATGTCACTGATAAGAAACTACAAAATAGCATGCTCCTGACACAGCTGTAGGCACACAAGCACATCTGTAACGGGCCCTCTAGTCACTAAAGTCCCCATCCTTGGTCCTAGTGCGAAATCCCGAAAGGAAGAAGGATCTAGCAGTCTCCTTATGTCTAGCTTCCATGCATGCATTCAGCCATTCGGCACAGAGTTATTGAATGTCAACTGTGTACCAGGCGCTATGTTGGGCACTAGGCAGAAATAATCTCTACCCTGAAAGAGCTTTATAGTCTAGCAAATGTGACAAGAGAAGAATTTATTGTAATGAAGAATTCTATGGAGAAGAGAGAGCATTCTTGGGTGCTCCCAGAAAAGGGAAGGAGCATGACCTAGTTGGAGGGTATGAAATAAATAGTATTTAAATAGTATTTAAAGTGAGGGCTATGCAGTGTTTTCCTTCAAGAAATGCTGCTACAAAAAAAGGGGGATCCAGTCTACCACATAGAAATAATTAACTTCTGTACACTTCTTGGAAACACTAGGGGAGGAAATCATTCCCATTTTACAGATGAATCAGAAATTAACTGATTTAACTCAGACTGCTCAGCTGGATGAATCTCAAATTCTAACCAGGTCTTGAATTTAAGGTGACCTTGGATTGTGAGCACCCATGTAGTAATACGGATGGTGATCTCCATTGGAAGTCTCCAGGATTATGATACTCAACCAACTCAATTTGCAGACTTTCTCACAGATTATGTGAATCAATTTTAACACCTATATTTGAGTACTATTTTAGAGTTTTCTTATAGCATGCCCACATAAGAGAGGATCATATGACTAGTCAATTTAAACAAACAGCCAGGTTACCTCTTTTGTTTTTTTGCCACTTAGTTACTGATTATTATTGAATTGACTGAAATGACTGGTAGATTTCTTTCATATATCACAGAGCATTTAGCTAAAATTTCACACTGCGAAAGGGTTGAGAGGAGGACTGCACTGCTTTCTAAAATCAAATCTCATTCCAAAGCTGTTAAATTTCTATTTCAGATATGACAATTAACATGTTAATGCTTCCTTTTGCAAGAATTTAACTGCAATGAAAATAATTTTTGCTAGATTTAGTGAAATTAACCTTTATTCATAGAACTTCTCTCACAGAACTTTAGGGATTTTTTCCTCTATGTGACTTAAAAGAAGTTCCAAATCTCAAGACATATACGGAAAAAATAAATCTGTGCCAACTTTACTAATTACTATCAAAATAGAGAAAATTTAAAGTAATTCAGAATATCAAAAACAGCTTAGATTGTGACATGAAAGAAAGACTGATTATTTCTCCTTAAAATGTTTTTGGAATTTCCTTCAGGATATTTTCATGCATTCAAGTCTACATTAAGCAATTAATTTAATTCTAAGCCACTGAAGTTTTAAAAAAAGGAATACTACTTGAATCAAAAGGAGGAGTTTCTCTTTAGCAAATGTGAAAACGGTCCAGGACTTTATTTGCCTAAAAGTAAATGAACAATGAATGAATCCAAATTATTACTTTGGGGGAAAGTGGATGTTGAAGAGTGGAAGGCACACAAATGTCACCAAAGACGAGTGAAGTCATTTGGACAACTTGGCAGGCCAGAAATGGTCTTACTAGAATATTCGAACTTCTTGGATTAGCTACTCCACAAAAGCCGGGGCACTGAAACTATTTCTCATTGCATGTCAAAGGGAGAGATGAGAAAGCTCAACCGATGTGTTTTGGAGAACCTGTCATGGCTTCCATGATGGCTTTCTTTAGTTTGCATTCAATCATACACAAAGACACCAGAATATGATGAGACCTTGACTAACACAAGGCTCCTGCAAACAAGGGGTGTGTGGAAGATTGGCGTGGGTGCCGTTCTGCCTCAGTAAAAGGAGGCATCAGCTGGGAAGGAGAGCTGGCACAGTCCACAGATCCTATCAAAGCCAGCCCAGAAAGCAAGCTGCACTCACATGTGCTAAAAGTCAATTTGTACTAAGGGGTATCAGAGGACTCCATCATTTGGAGTTGGTGGGGGGAGTAGGTCTAGGACATGGATGTGTGGAGACACCATATCATTTTGCCTGATGGGGAAGAAAGAATAGGATTCCCCGCTAACACCTGATGGGATGAAAGAAGAAATTAATGGTTCCCAAATACATCCTACCTCACATGGGTGCCGGCTGTAAGTGGGTTCCTGGGAATGTGTCTCTCTTGGGAGTGGGAGGCTTTGCTCCAGCTGTGGTCTCCTTAGCATGCACAAGCGGATATAGAAGAGAAACTTTCCAAGCTAAGGATCCTGTAAATGTTTTGTGCAGAAGGTGAAAAACCCCAGCCCTGCTCTTTGAGGTCTTGAGATAAAGCCTCTTTTCATTCTCTAACCTGCATTTTGTGACTAGTGCTACCTCGCTCTCAATTCTGTTGTCTGGCACAAAACTGCCCAATGGTGCAGAAGCCCAACACAAGGGTAAAAGAAAATTGCTGAGCTCCAGCATTTCCCTTGTAATCCTTGGAGGACAATTTAGTACTGAACTTGTATCCAGGATACAGAACCCTTTTTCCTACACTGAGAGGGAATGACACAACTGGGCATTGTGGTGTGACCTAAATTCAACAGATAAACATTTGGACGGCGACTCGCCCTCCACCTGGCATTAATCCTTTGCTCTTCCTTTTCAGGAAGATACGCTACAGCCAGGGAAGGCACCGTAAGCCACTAATGCCTCCTGATGGTATAAAAAGCTTTCTTCGGACTGGATCTGCTCTCATCATGTTACCTTCGTGTTGGCAACTGAGTGCAAGGCAGGTGGGGAGGAGGCACGCCCTCCCGAGGGCTTGCACTGCCTTTTCAGCAGGAAGCTGAGGAGGCTTCTGGCCTCTGTCTTGATCCTGATTTCTGCAGCCCAAACTCTGACGTCACCCCCATTTCTGCTTTTATGTGGGCTATCTTTTAAAAGAATGGCAGCACAGGTAAACCTGCGCTACAATACCAGCTCTGCATTCTTTCCACAGGTAATCAGGAGAGGTGGAAATTCTAGGCACCTCCATAATCTCTAATTTATACCAATCACATTACAGCTCAGAACTGTAGTCTCTGGCTATCTCATGTAGGAGATGTTGTAAAGCTTCCCCTGCCTCACTTATTGATCAACAACACTAGCTCTTAAAAACGATTTTAATCAGAAGGGGGATGCACCTCTCTATGGAGCTGAGTACTAGTCTTACTTTGTTCTAATGTCATCGTGCCCAGGAAAAAGGTAAATGAAAGCACTAAACGTTCAGAATTGTCCGAATAGTCTTTCTTCTGCTTAAAAGGGCCATCCCATTTTAAAATTTCATGCATGGTGCTATTCCTCAGGTTTTATCATTTGTCAACAAATCAACTACCTGCTTAGCAGGCCTCATGAGGGATTTAAAATAGCCACCATGAAAACCCTAGGCATTTACTATTTTTATAACAAACTTGATTGTCACCTATGATATTTCAAAGATCACTCCTCATATAGACATCATGCTGGAAATTAGATGCAGGGCCTGCTTTCCATGGAACATTATGCAGAGGCACTCTGACTAATAAATCTTTGTAGCTAATGCATTCCAGATGGAAGCCATGTCTCACAGATTTAACCTTCCTAAACCCTTCCAAAAATTCCTCCCATCAAAAGCTCACTGAATGAGATATGTTTGATTGAAATGGGATCATCAATACATGACAACTAAGTAATAGTACAAATGATTACTGCTTGCAGGAAAATTGCCATATTCCTTCCCACAAAGACATGGTTTTGGACAACCCCCAGGACAAGAAGATGGACCTGATCTGTCTTACTGGGTAGCTTAAATGCTTTTTTCTTGAATCCTATTGCCATTAGCAGATGCGACTCAGGCAATAGCCATTTCTGTCTCTTTAACTTTTGTACATGCATAACAAAGGCTGCTAAAAGGAAGGATTGAGACTCTTGGAGGAGCCACTAATTAACATCCTGTTTAATCATGTCACCATGTTTAGCAGTCTACATCATTAGTTTATGTCAAGCAGATGCGGTGAAACATCTAAACACCTCCATGTAGATCCTTACAGAATCAGTCATGTGCAGTGGTGAGGGCAGTGTCATACAAGACTATAGATGTACCTGTAATATTCAGAAACATTGCAAATCACACCATCACATGCTTAGCTCATGCAGCCTTCAAGCTCCTGGCTTTTTCTTCTAGTAGTTTCTCAAACACAGACCAACTTACAGCACAGAGGTTTTTGTTTTGTTTTGGTTTACGAGAGAAATGAACTTTCTGCAATGACAGGAAATGTCCCATTCTGCCGCCCATCCCCAGATGTGAGTGCTCTGCACCAGAGCTCCACCCTGACCCATGAAGATCGTGAAAGTTTCACTGGAAGGTGCCCATTAAAAAGTTTTAAATTCACTCACTTCCTCTTCTACCCTCTCCCCAAACCATTTAAACTTAGGATGTAGGAAAATGCAGTGAAATTTCACTAATAAAGACTGATGAGTGAAGGTCAGACTGAATCAGTAGAACACGAATGCTTTAATGCTTCACAAATGAATGAGTGAATGAATGAATGAAGACAAGTATTTTTTCTTTGCTTTGTTTTTACTTTCAACAACTGCATGTTTGGTCACCTGAATTAACTGCTCCCAAACTTACGGTTTATCTTAAAATGGAATACTATTTGCAGCAACTGTCTGGATATAACGGATTACTGTGCTGCTGAATTCATACAAAATGCTTATCTCTTTAAACATGCCTGGTGGCCCTCTGTGTGGGAGAAGTGGCCCCCAGCAGTTCGGAGACCCAGGCTCTGCTCTGGTTCTAACTACACACTTGTGTGATTCTGAAGCTTCTCACTCAGCCTTCAGGCGCTTCCTTTCTGCACCTGGGAAAGGAGATTGGGCGCTAGCTCAGTGGGTCTCATCCACAGGTATACCCATCAGAATCATCTCATTTTTCTTTCCAAATACACATATCTATTCTTAGAGTTTCTGACTCAGTAGGCTCTGGGTAGGATCTGAGAAAAGGACAGTTGAAGAGAACTCTCCACCCGATCTCCTGCATCCCCTGTGGAGAAACTAGATAAACTCTGAGACCCCTCGCAGTTCTCAAAAACCATGATGCCGTTGAATTTATGCCCATACGTACTCTTGAAAATGATTTGAAATGTGCCTAGGAAAAAAAGGTCTGGAATAAAATACCCAGCAAGAGCAATAACCGCTAACCTCTCTCAAACACATATTTTGCTCCTGGTGCTGTTCTAAGAGCGTGGTTCACAGATAAGCATGTTTAGACTCACAGAACGCCTAGAAAGCTACATTATGGGTGGAGACTCTTTGCTATCCTAGTTGGACGGGTGAGCCATGGAGGGTTAAGTAACCACATGATTAAAAGCAAATTATTCCCTGATGGGTGAAATTGAGGGTCATTTTCATGCTTTCCTTTTGATTTGCTACAGTTTCTAATATTTAAAAAAAAATATACTTCTCATACAACAAAATGTTTAAAGTTTAAAAACAAATTTCATGAAGAGGATTTCATGTAACATATATTCATCGGCACAGCAAATATAGAAAACATAGAGCTATAAGCCTTTTATTATGTGTGTACGAAGCCAGTCAGTTACAAAAAAAGGGTCCATTTTCCAGAAACACACTGAAGGAAGCAACTGTAACTGCATGGAACCTGGTCCCCCGTAGGCATGGCAGAAAGGGAAACCTCCGCAATTGCTGAGCAACCCTCAGTTAACAAAGGGAAGCATATCAGGTCATCAGGAGGGCTGAACTTTCCCGAAACCCTAAAGTTGAAGAGGAATTTCTATATTGGTCTCCAGGTAAGGAACATGATTCTGTTATTCTAAGACTTTTAAAAAATATGTCAACAATGCAAAGGCAAACTTAAGCCCACCTGACCATAAAATCTGAGCCGGGGAAGTCAGAACAAAAGGGCTTTGACTCGATTAGAGTTCTCATCCTATTTTTTTCTCTTTTCTCTTCCAGAATTCGCAGATCACAATGAAAGAATATGCTTTCTGTGTAAAAGGCAGATCTTCATTATCAGGAAAAGCCATTTGTAGAAGAGTTCTGGTTTCTTTAATCACTCCTTAAAAGGTCTTCTAGATACTAAATAATAGGAAAGATTGAGGTGGGAGGGGGGACCTAAAGCCCTTTATAAGCTAGAGGACAAGCCCTGCTCATGAGCGACACAGGAGAAACAACCCTAAATCACACAGTATAATTATCTTCTTTATGCTCTGGCTCTAAAATTCTTAAGAGCGCCTGCCCAAATGTCCTCCTCACTTTGATCATGGTTGTAATCTTACATTAAAACTCAATCACACCGGGGAATGTCATTTTGGCAGCTTTCAGGCAGGTCTTAACAACAGGCCCCTGGCTGAGACAAGCCTGGAAGAGACCAAGCACTCTTCACCTCCCCAAGCAGCAGGGGCCTGGCCAGACAGGCACACCTGAGTGAGGCTGCACTTGAGCTTGGAGCCTGCCTGGCTCAGTCACAATGAACCCAGTCCACGTGCACATCTGTGCCAGCACCAACAGCCACTGTCACTCACGATCATCTCATTTGGTGGCGGGCTCATAGCAGGGGAGAAAGGCATTCTGTGGGACCTAATTTTTCTTTTCCCTTCAACAAAAAGGAACCATGCATGCCCAAACATTATAAGAAACAGAGAGTTTAAACTTCAATAGGAATACGCGTACTACGATTTTTTTTTTTAAAAAGAGATAATTGCTACATCTGATCTAAGAGAGATCATCAGACTGTACATTATGAGTTGATTTTTTTAGACTTACCGAACAGTCCCTCTATAGATTTTCTTGAAAAAGATTTTAGAAGAAAATCATTTGTCTATGCTTTGAGGAGCTCCTTTCAGATTAGATTAGAAAAGTTGGGATGTTCCCCCCCTCCCCACACACACACCTAATCCCATTCTCATAAATGAGTCCAGTCCACCTCTGTGATTAGAGTAAAATGGCGAGGGCCTAAAAACCCAGCTCCTCCTTCACAGAAACACTCAGCATGTGAGTTAAACTTGCTCTGCGAAGGCCCGGCTCCATCTGAGAGTCCACATCCAGGAGTGTGAGGGCTCTAAGTACCTTTCAGTTCCTTCCTCGTCTGTACACACTTGTTCACAAGGCCACTTAAAATTAAACCAATATAGATTTTGGCTCCAGCTTCAGCCAAATTCTGGGATAAGAGGACATCAACTTTAATATGATGAGACAAAAGGGCTTTTGCAACACATTCTCAACTCTTCCTTTTCAAAGAACAGTAGATTTTAATCTCATTATGAATTTAATGCAGAGGCTGTTAGCAGACTTCAGCAAAATAGAGCACCTGACATGGAAAGCGCACACCCTGCCTGGGGATGCAGATGATACCTGCATGGATACTTCAACAGAGTGTCTCAGTACGAAAGGAAGACTTAACACAGGAGTTACAGAACACTGCTGTAGAACTTGTTTCTTCCTGCTTATTCTGAGTAGCTTTAAGAGGACTTACATCTTTTCCTTCTTCCTTAATTTCTCTCTCTATAAGATGGGTACAAGATAATGCACCAAAATCACAGGCCAGTGTGAACTATTCTAATCAACTGCTTATAAAGCTACAATTAAAAAGTGAAATAAAAAGAGTGAAATGTACCTAAAAGAAATCATCCATCAGGGGTCACATTTTTGTGGCAGATATTTTTAATATTTATTTTCCACATTAAAATATTTTTTAAACCTATAAAGTACCTATTATAAAACAGTTTACTCCAATGTATAAAAATGACCAAGAACCGGGCGCCTGCATGGCTCACTTAAGCGTCTGACTCTCCTTGGTTTCGCCCCAAGTCATGATCTCATGGGTCATGAGACTGAGCCATGCATTGGGCTCCACGCTCAGCAGGGGGTCTGCTGGGAAGATTTTTCTCCCTCTACGCATTCCCCCACTCTCCCACTCTCTCAAATAAATAAATAAATCTTTTAAAAAATGACCGAGAGAGAGTGAAATCAAAGGTAACATTTGCTGAGCACTTAGAATGGGCAAGGCACTTCAGGGCATTATCTCAGTTCATCCTCAAACATCCTATATGGTAGGTTTTGTTGTCACCATTTTGCAACTGATGGGGCTGAGGTCCACACGTTGACCAAGTTCACATGGCTAAGAAGTAGAAGAACTCAGATTCCCATTTTACCACACCCAGAGATTTTTGAACCCAAGAGTCTACTTAACCACCATACAACATCAGTCAACATAAAGGGAAAGAAAGGGGCACCTAGGGCAAGTAAGAACACGTCGGTCTGGCCCTATTTTAATAGATGATCTTGGGCAAGGAATTTCCCTCTTTATCCTATGTTTATTGAGCATGCATTTTTTTGTTTGCCAGATACTGGATGCCGGACAATGTATGTGAAATCCAATGATAAAATACTGGGTCTTGGCTCTCAAGGGGATCACAGACTGGTTGGGGAGATTAAACAATTTTATCCAGAACAATGGAGTAATACTAAACAACTCAACGGTGTGACAATTTTCAGCTCTTGTTAGGAAATGATCAAATACCATTATTTCAAATAAAGAAGGCTTAAGACAGCTATAGAGCTCCTGAGGACATCAAAAAACGAATATCCTGAGTTTATATATAGGATAGTCCAGTAAATACCTCTAGCCCAGTAAATACCTTGCAATCACGACGATCAATAGTTCTATCTAACAACATCTAACTCTATGTGAGGATATTTATGAACAATAGATGGACAAAGTTAAATAAAACCAATGAATGGCAATTAAAATATGTACTGGAAACCTCTCCCTCCAATTTGCATAAATTCAGATTTGGAAAAGAGCAAATGAATGACCTATCTTGGCCAATTCTGAAGTATAGTACAACTCAAACTACAAGCAATCTGGCAGTAAAAACACAAACAAGACAAAGCAATGCAACACAAACCAGCATTTAAGGAAGATTTATATAAAGAGATAAGGTGCCAGAAATTAAATGTGAAAATTTGGAATATAATCTGGACCCAAACATTTTCTCTATCTCATTTTGGGATTAATGCAGGAACTTTAATCTAAAGGGCTGATATTGCTAGACACTAGGATTACAAGTCACTTCGCTTTTCTTTGTTTTTCTTTAGTCTAAGTTTTCTGCAATGGACCCAGACTGGTTTCTTTTGTTCTTTCAGAATGACTTCAGATGAGTCAGCAGAGCCCACCACAAGGTGCACACTGGGGCTCAGTCTTGCTGCGGAATGGAGAAATGTCACGTTTGGTGCTTATAGCATCAACAATCTATACAGTGCACGAAGAAAAGTGTCCCAGAAGAAAAGAGCAGCCAGCTGTCCTTTATAAGAAATTCCGGTACTGCCTTTGGGGAGTATATCCAATGAGAACTTGTCCTTGAGATATAATACTTTTACTGGGTGAGCCATTCCGACGCTTTCCCATATTGCCAAGCAAGTTTCTACACAACTTTCTCATTGTACTCAGCGCTGTCTGTGCAGTTAATTTAGGCATCAGAAAACTCAGTTGTTAATTTTCTGACTTGCCTCTGGACTCTTAAATGCTATTGCTCCAATCATAACACGTCGGAACACTTACACAGATTTCAACAATAATATCCACAGCTGGGAATAAATCAAAGCAGTTTTATCACTGATTAAGTGCTATTGAAATATGGTTACAAGACAACATGAAGCAAAGGACAGATTTCACTTGGGAAGATTAAGATGAAGCCTGGCGGGGGGGAGGAGGAGAATCCAAACAAAGTCTATGCAACATTTAAGAAATATATAATTTAGAGTTAGAATGCATTTTTTTAGCCATTGAATCTTCAGTTTCCTGTGTATGTGTGTGCGTGTGAGTGTTTATGCTATATAATGGTTCAACCATGTAAGAGGAGTTTAGGCACAGCTGCTTTTTCTAGCCGGAGTGTCTTTATACTGAGACAGGGGTCAGCACATTTTTTCTATAAAGGGCCAGAGTATAAATATATTAGGCATTGAAGGCCATACACTTTCTGTTGCAACTATTCAATTCCACCATTTTGTGGGGAGGCAGCCATGACAACACATAAATGAATGAACATGGCTGTGTTCCAATAAAACTTTATTTATAAAAGAAAAAACCAGGCAGAGGGCTGGGATTTGGCCCCTGTGATGTAGCTTGCTGACTCCCACACAAAGATACGGGGTATTCCATCTACCCAGAAAACTCCTCAAATGAACACGGCTAAGAGTGAAGGGTGTAGGGGTGGAGTTGGAGAGGACATGTAGGACCTAAAACCATACTTAGTTGTCCTGAGACTCAGCTTTATCCTTGGGGTAAGTCTATACCCTGCAGACATGCTGCACACAGCACTACCTCTCCTTGCTCCTTCAGCCCTGGTAGCCCTGGGGTAGTTGACTCTCGCTGGGCATCAAGGCTATTTTCTTGTTAAAAAATTCTTTCCTTTCTCTTCTTTCCACCTCCACCCCATTTCTCCTTCCAAGTGCCTTTTCAGTTCCATTGCTGATTATTTGGGCCACAAATAGGCCAGGGTTTCCTCTTTATAATCAGATCATTTCAGCCATCTCTTGGCTTGGGCTGGCATCTGGTGCTGACAGATTTTGGCCTGTTAAACTTTGAGGCCGTGCTGACCGACCCAGGCCAGAGGCTTAGATGCTGCTATTTTACAAACACATCTGTGCAGAGGTTTGGAAGAGGGAAAGCAGTTTTCAGGAGTGTTTGGTCCTTGTCTTAGGGGCTATTTGACCTTTTCATCAAAAATCCAGGTGATGGCAGAGAGATGATCCTCACTATGACTTCAGATCACCAGAATTTAAGTGTAAATGGAATTCTGCCTTACAAGATAATTTCAGCTTAACATGATCTTGCCAACCAGGAACAACAGGGGTCAGAAATATAAACAAGTTGGTAAGGACAACTGCAACGGAGTGTATCGAGAAGAATGGCCTACTGCATACAGCAAGGCACAAACTGTATGCTACCATAACTTAGATGGGCTCTCAGCTCCAGTTCCACTCCCAGCGATCCCTTCACGCAGACTTCATGAGCATCTTTTCCAACTGGCACTCCGAATCTTCACTGTTCTCTGAGGTTCCTATTCTCTCCTGTCCCTGGATCCTAGACAGATGAAATCAGTTTCCTCTTATATTATGGAATTCCATAGGGTTCTGCATCTTTGATTTTCCGGTATTCAAACTTGGCATATTCTTGGACGATTTCACCCAAGCCCATGACTTTGACCATAACCTACACCTATCCAGATGGCCTCCAACTCTGCATCTCTAAGCATCCTCCGTTTCAGACTCGAATCAGGTATATATCTACCTGTATGTCTTACAGACACTTCAAGCTCTCTACCTCCCCATTTAAATCAATCTCAATCATTTTCCCCAGAGTATGCCATCTCCTACCATAATTCAACTGTACTAATTGTTACCACCATCTACCCAAGTATTCTGGCCAGACACACTGGAGCCTGCCTGTCCCCTCCGCCACATATATGTCTTCTCAGTCCTCAAATCCAGTCTCTTCTACTTTCTAAGTGTCATTTGAATTCCACCTCTCCTCCATTTTCACTGTTTCAACCTTCGTTTCAAGTCCTCACAACTTTTTCTTCTCCTCCGAAGTGGCTGACCTATGTCTGACCTCAAAGTCCTCCTTCATACAATAGTCACATTTTTAAACTAAAAAAGTCATTGCCTAGGGCCCCTGGGTGGTTCAGTTGGTTAAGCGACTGCCTTTGGCACAGGTCATGATCCCAGGGTCCTGGGATCAAGTCCCACATCAGGCTCCCCCTGCTCTGCAGGGAGCCTGCTTTTCCCTCTGCCTCTGCCTGCCACTCCCCCTGCTTGTGCTCTCTCTGTCAAATAAATAAATAAAATCTTAAAAAAAAAAGTCATTGCCTAGAAGGAAAAGTTCAGATTTCTTTACATGTCATATGGCGTCCAATATCATCTCATGCTGTGTCAACGCTTTTCTCCCTATTTCCAACAGACAGGTACACACACACACACACGCACACGCGTGCATGCACGCTCTTTCTCACTCCCTCCGTCTCTTGATGGCAACCGTGGTGTACAACTTAATAGCTCCCATTACAAGCCATGCTTTTTGTGTTTCTGTGCCTTCACATAGACATAGAAATTTCTTCTACTTAGAATTCTCTTGCTCATGTGACCACCCATCAAAATTCAGCTTCAAATACCCTTCTTTCTACAAAGACTCTCTAAACCTCTACCACAAAGCTAAGATGGTTCTTTAGGTCCCCATCATTCTGTATATATGCTCACATGACAGCACTCAGCATACTGGGTTTCTACTCTAAGTCTATTCTTCTCTCTGCAGACTGTGAACTCCTTTAGATGAAGACACCTGCCTTGTTCGTAAGAGTATCCCACCATTCAGAATACCATCTGGTGTATACTGCCATCTGGTAAGGATCTGTAAAATGCACTATGCAGTAAATGGCTACATGCAAATGTAGTTGTATTAGTTAATGAGCTTACCATCAGCCTGCAATGTAGCATTTTACTTCAAGTAAACATAGTATTAGCAAACATTAGGTAGCATGGAAACTATTTTCTCTCTCATTTTTCAGCATTTGTCAGATTGTGCATGAATGAACCTATAGACTTTGTCCTCAATCATTAAAGTTACAGAAAACATGGCTAGAATTTACAGGAAACAATAAAGATTTGGGAAAATAAAACCTACAAGAAATTAGGTAGTAGATGAGAATGATTTCATTAAAAAAATCAAGAATGATTTAATAGAAACTGTTGAGTTGAATCAAGAATTTTCTGCTGAGTTTGGTAAGAAGTTTTTACCCATCTTCTCTGAGAGAAGAATGACATGAAAACTATCCAGCAAATAAAGTGAAAGAGTTGGAGGAATATCTATGTATCCTCCAGCTTATTAGAAAGAATGAAGCGTTCCCAGAGAAGATGGAAAAAATAATCCAAGATAAAAACTGGAAGAAAAAGATTTCAGTGGGGTTGATGTTGAATCAAATGGAATATCAGAAGATTAGAGAACTGAAGCTATCATTAAGGAAAAGGAGAAGAGAAAACAAGATTCCACGAAAGCCATAAAATCTATAAATGGCACTGCCCGCTACAGATGAGTTCAGATCTAAAGAAAGTGCTGCACTCTGGGCCCAAAGAAGAGGCCTAGGCATCAGCCCAGAGAGAGTTCCTGGTGCAGCCTCCAGAGAAAGAGGGCTGCTGGGGCCGCTGGTGGCCCTTTACTAGTGGATGGGCTGAGGATTCAACAAGGCCAATCAAGATGTTCACGGTTTTTCAAAAGAATATATCACCGAATCTGCAAACTTCTACCCACTGCTGTTGACTGAAGTGAGAGTAAATGATAGTTCAAGAAAGTGCTTCAATTTGCTTCTAGGACTTTTAAAGCTTTAGGCCTGAAATGGGAGGTATTGATGAAATATTTTCTGCATTGAGGTAATGATTTGGTATGAGAAAGCTGGTTGGAAGAAGAATGTTAAAAAATTTTAATGAAAATATATATTTAAAATTGTGTAACAGGGTGATGATTCATTTCTCTGGCTCAAGATGGAGAAACTCTAATGAAGAGCAGGAAATGTGTGTTTGACAGAACAAGAGAGTTAAAGGGAATATTGGAGGCACATGGCAGAGCTTGGGTGAGGCCCAGGTAAGACTCTCTAAGGGCATACTGCACAAGACAGTGTTTGGCAAAGATGAAATGGTAACAGAAGTTTTGTACCTAATAGTTACAGGTTTAGGAGTACATATCCTAATGGGTAAAGGATAAGAAATAAAACAAAACTGAAATATTAGCACCATGTTGAGTAATATAACTTTTAACACACATAGGTGAGCAGTATATCACAGTTACACCAAGACTCAGTAGGATGTGGCTCATGCATGGAGAATGGGGACAGAGGGCACACGCTGATGAAAAGAAATACAATCAACTAATTGGGGAGGAGTAGCATATAGTCTTGTTTAGAACAAACAAACCAAAATGTAAACATAATTCTAGAGGAGAAAATAATTCTAGAAGACGGAAACACAATGGAGAGTATTTGGGTTAAGTAAGAAATCACTGAGGTTGCTGTGGGGGAAGATTACAGATGCCTGGTGGGAGAGAAGGAAGACGGTTTCAGAAAGTAGATTATCCAACTGGGCGGCAGCATGATCACATGGTGATGAGAGAAACTCGAGTAGTAGCATAGCTCCTGGGAGTATTACTCAGCTAAAAGCAGAGCATCTGATAAATTCCTGCCTTATGGCAATTTCAGCTTTCAGAAGGAAAAGGAAGAAATGTGTAGAGATATGCACTGATTTTCATGGAGTTATCTAAATCTCTTTTGAACATGGTATAAAAATTAGAGCATAAAAATCACGTGATCTCAGAGTTGCAGTAACTACAAGTGTCACCCAAGCCAACACACGAATGCCATTCATGTTGACCCTGCCGGGAGGCAGTCATTGAACACTTCCAGTTACAAGACTGTCATGAGACTGGTCCTTCCATATTCAGCCAGTTTAGGCTGAGTTGCCTTTATAGTGAGGTGAATATCAATTCAGTTATTGGTCTTAATTCTAATTTCCCTGAGCATGCGGATTAAAACTAACTCCTATTCCTCAAGTCAGTCCATCAAATATTTGAAGACAGTTTCATGTCCCCCAAAGCTTTCTTTTTCCAAGGCTTAAGCCCCAATTTTGTCTGTCACAGTTCACATGACTTGTTTTGCATGTTTTTACCCCTGCTTGTTTACTTCTTGACAGAATCGGGGGGTGGCTATTGAGGAGATGTAGGCAGGAACTTTGTTACACTATGCTGTGGTCATTATTGGGAAGAAAGGGAAGGCTGAGTATCCTTAGCCATGTATCCTGAGTTCTAGGTGTGCCATATGCAGAATATATGATGAACAGACAGACATAACTAGAGATTATGACTAGAGATTCTAAAATGGAGTATTTCTCAAGGTAAAGAGTAAGTGTCACTACAATGATCCACATGAGGAAGGAGAAAAGAAAAAGAGAGAAAGGCATCAGAATAAACGAAAATTGCTGAGCTGGAGCAGGCTTACCAATGTAGATATTAAAAGGACATGTAAAATAAGGAAGGAATACAGTTAAGTAGGGATGTGGTAAAAAAAAACAACAACACAAAACCATGGCCTGGAACTAAAATAAAAATGTCAGAAAGGCTAGAGTCTGAATGATCTTGGACTTATAAAAACTTCTAAATACAGTAAAATAAGTCTGCATGCACGTGCACACACACTCTATATCTGATATGAGACAATAAATCAGGAAGGGTCAGGGACACTTAATTAGCAAGATTATATAATGCTGATTCGCCAGAGGGGGAAAATTACTATTTTTCTTTCCAGGTTCTCCATCAAGAAGAGAGTATAGAAGAAGTTTTTAAAAAACTGTAAAATGTTAAGAGAATCATTAAAACAAAACAAAGGATTTGGCATGGTGTATGTGTTTATGTGTGTACATGCATGCGTAGGTGTTCATATTATATATATATATATGTATTTACATATATAAATTTTATATACTTGAGTAGAAAAGAAGATAAGAATACAAATATACCAAATTAAATATATTCCTGTTTCACTATACAGGCAAACCATAAACTAAAGATCCAATACCATGGATGGTAATCTTTTTAAACAACTTTTTAATTAAAAAAAATTTTTTTTGGTTGGTAATCTTAAGAACATTTTAATAAAAAGGGTTAATGAACATCTTTTATTGCCAGTGATCACAGGGAGCCAGCAAGTGTATACTTTAAGTCTTGGTAAATCAACACTTTTTTCCTCTTTATTTTTTATTTCTTTAAAGATTTATTTATTTATTTGGAGGGAGGAGAGAGAGAGAGCGTGTGCACATGCACGCATGAGTGGGGGGAGGGGCAGACGAAGAGGGAGAGAGAATCTCAAGCACATTCCCCCTGCCCTCCCCCCGACCCCTGGCTCAGCATGAGATCATGACCTGAGCCAAAATCAAGAGTTCGCTGCTTAACCAACTGAGCCACCCAGGCACCCCAACGTTTTTTCCTTTATAAACAGAGCTTCTAGATTTGTAGCCAAACAATTTTTTTTAGTAGCATATTTGACAGATTCAAAATGTAGGAAGACTAAGTAGATAAAATACAGTTCAGTGAAGTAACAACTAGCCAAATAGTTGAATTCAGTGTTGAGGGAAGAATGACAGTCTGTGAAGGTCTCTCTTCTATTGGTTTGCTCTGGAATTACCCTGAATCATTCAGGATTTTTATTCACATCTTCTTAAAGACGTTCCAATATACAGATAAAATGGATTTCACAAGGGTAACTTGCATAAGAGTTAAAGCATCAAGATTCAAATTTATCTCAGTAAGTTAGAACAAGGTTCAGAAAACACTAAGCTTAAAGTCAACAGAAAAACGAATGCTGAGGTTAACAAATGATTTCCTTAAGTGCAAGATGGGGAAACCTGGCTTAGCTACAGCTTTTGTGCCTAAGATCTGGAGGTCTTAGTTGACCACAAGTTTCAGAAGAGTCAACAATGAAGTGGCTGCTAAATAGCTGGTGTGATTTTGGAGCCACATCAGAAGTATAATTTTCAGATCAAGGGACGTAGTTCTTCCCCTAGTCGTTGCCCTACTTGGACCACATCAGAATATTGGGTTGTTTCAGAGTATGGGGTAGTACACAGAAATCTGCAAACTGTGCCACATGAAGAATTTCAAAAGAATTTACTAAGGAGAGACCCCCTGGAAGAGAGCTCCTAGGGAAAAAAAAGTTGGTTAAGAAGGCAAAATTGGGATTGGAACATGAAAAATATAAAGATGTTTCTAAACTTGAGAGTAGTATAATAATAAGATGGGCTGCCTTGGAAGGGAGCAAATTTATCATCACTGGAAATATCTGAACGGTGGCCAAGTGACTTTTGTCAAGAATGTTTTGAAAGGGATTATTGCTTTGGAAGGAAATGTTAAACAATCTGAGATGTCCCAGGCAACTGTAAGATTCCATGCCTTTCTCTTCTGTTATAGGCTTTTGCTTTGCCATTAGAATGTAAAATAAATATTGGCCAAGAAAGTTCGGTTTGATAAAGAATGTTGCGGAGTACTATCCATGACATTTCATGTTAGGAAAGGCAATGTATTTAACAATGCTCATTTTTATTTGCACAATAAGATGTTTACAGAAAATATCCACATAACTATATATATATTTTTTTCTAATTTACTCTTAAGGAATCAAGAGTAAGTGAATTACTCTTAAATTCTAAAGTAGAATAGGTAATCTTAAGGGATTAACAGTGCCAGGAGTGAAACACACAGAAATTAAATAAAAGATATCCAACATTATTCCACAAGCTTCTGAATCACAGAGCTGTCTGTGATGCATCTATTCTGCTCCAGTGGTGTAACTTTACTGATGAGAAACCTAAGGACCACAGGGTTAGTTATAAGACTTGTTACATTAGTTGTTACTGTGGGACACTAAGAAAACATTTTTAACAAAATACCAAAAAAAGTACTTATAAGAAAAATAACAATTTGTGCTTTTTAGATAGAATTTCTGTATTTCCTGTCTCTTGCTGGGAATGTGTGTGTGTGTGGGGGGGCATGGTATTCAAACCATAATGATATAATGTTGGCATCATAACAAATATATGAAGCTAATTATTAGCTTACAGAAGAATTGGCATAAAGTAAACCGTTTAGCGTCACCCCTGAGTCATATGTGGTCAATGTCTTCTATGGCATGGAATCCCACCAAATGCAGTCAGTGTTCTCTGGAAGGATTTCAGTCAATGGGACAGTAATACTCACTGCACTCATTCCCTACCTGGGCTTGAGGAGCAGCTGCATGGAGGAGCTGGCCCAGAGGAGCCATTCCATCTCAGCATCCTCTGTGCATCCTCAAGAAAGGCAGCATGTTCCAGGGACAAGGGCCTGGTATCAGGGTCAGATCTCTTCTCAGTGGTCTCATTTGTAACACGAGGTGGAGGTGCCCAGCGACCTCAAAGCTTCCATCTAGTTTTCATATTCAGTGGGAGGGAGGCCTCCCTCCCATTATGGCATAACCAGGCCTACCTGAGGGTATCATGCACAAATCTAGCTGCATCTCCACAAGCAGCTGGCCTCATGAGCCTGAGTAAGGAGTTCAACTGTGAAAAGATCTTTCTGCACAGGAATTCTTAGTTACAACATTGAATTAAGCATTTGTGTTTATCTTCTTTCCCAGCTATTGACCAAACTGAGAACATTTTTTCACTTGGGTTGTTGTCTGACCTCTTTTAAACAACGAGCAAATTTAACTTCCACTAGGACTGGCTGGCTCTTGCCCTCTCTATCACTAACTACTTGTGAATCCTGCAGATTTTTATTTTTTTTAAATGGTCTAATTTATCATTCAAAGGAATGTTAAAAAATTTTTTTTCATTAGAATTCTCATTTCTCATTTTCCTCAAGATTCATTGACTGGGCATGAGTATGACCATAGTCCCAAGTGAAAAATGAACTTTGAGGACTCGAGGTCACCTTCATGTCCCACATCACCACTGCGGTGAAGGAAATGATATTCCCTCAGCTCAGGGAGTGGCTATAGAGGCTCCCTCCACAGCTTCTGTAACCACTACATAGAATAAACACTATATGCAACTGCCCCATTTGCTTCACCAAGGCTATAGTAAAAAATGTGTTTGAAAAACCTGTTCCTGTAAAATGCTTTGATCTCTTTGAAGATAAGGTACCATTTTCCTAAGATGTTATTTATCCCTTTCTTAATTTGGGTAAATTTGGAAATTGAACAACTGTAAAAACTTAATTCTGGCAGATATTGTACTTTTCTAAACTTAGGACCACAGAGCCACAAAATATTGAAGACACTCATCGAGAATTTTCTTCATGTAGGTATTTTACTGGTAGTCCCCACTGGCTAAGGTCCACACTTGTCAGGGTGCCCAAACAGAAACAAAAAAAAAGCATTTACTTTAGGTTTGGGCATGACTTTCATTTTGTCTGTGTCATCTATTAGCCAGCGTGGGGCATTTTTACCCGTTGTTGGAATTATTTTTTTGTTTTTCATCTTGAAGGCAAAATTGATGGTGAAAAATGATACCATGTGTTTATTATCGAATCAGAGGCAGGATGCTTAGTGATTCTGAGCATGGATTTTGGATGCCTGCTCCTGGGCTGGTGAAGTCATCGCTAATGCAATACCCCACCTGAGTCATTAATAACACAAGAATCCAGATGGGCAAATGGTTTGCCATCATGCAGAAGACTTCTTCTCCTTTTTGAGCAACTCTCCTATAAACCTGCAGTACTCCACCTGTCCCTGATACAGCCTTGTAATTCAGCCTCCACTGCAACATATTTCTGTTTAAATATTGAAAAGTCTAGCTAGTGCGCATTTTTTTCTCCTCTGCTTCCCCCACTCTACCAGGAAAGGTATGTCTCAAGAAGTAGCTCCTCCTTCAGTTACATTTCCCTGCCACTTGCAGAGTCTTCCTTTTCTTAACTGTAGACGAACTGCTTACATGCCTTATTTTCCTAAACAATAAAAATGGAGCGAGAGTATGATCTATCTCAATATAATGCATGTCACCTTTCATATGCTCAGTAAGCTTCAGGAATTCCACATGAAATCCCATTATCATTTGTTTTTTATGCTCAGTAACCATTAAGAAATTTCACATGAAATCACAATATCAGTTATGTTTTTTTTTAATATCAAGACAATTTCTATCATTTGACTGACATACATAGATTATTTCCCAAATGTGCAATAGTGTATTTTTGGCACTTCAGTGCCTTCTAACTTAATTCTCCCCTTTATCTTTATTATCAAATTCCTGGCAAATGTTGCACACTTTAACAACAACTGTCAAAAGACAATGCTGGAAATATACTGGGAAGTAAGGGGAGAGAAATCAGCTATGTTGAAACATAGGAAGATTTTGTCCAGGGTCTGGCAAATTCTCCTGGGCCATGAACACATGCTCTTCTCTGTCATATCTGCAGCTGTGACATGGAAGCCTCTAGCTATGGCCCTTACTTCTGCAAATCTAGGTGAATGCACTGGGGTATAAGGTCTATTTGACTTTACTGTGTGGCTATAAGTATATACAATACTGGAATCACTGAAGAGTAGGGTCAAAGTCAAACTGTGCTACTTTCTCTTCCATCCTTCAACCCAACTCATTCCCCAAGTAATTGTCCTTCCCAAACGAAGGGCTATTTATTCAAGTACAGTAAGGAGCTCCCCCTCTCTTTATCAATCTTGTGGGAAGAGTAAAGGCCATTCTACTTGGGACAGTCAATTGCATTCCTGGAATACTCTACCACAGTCTAAATGGTAGAAAACTACTGAATGGATAAAAGTTTAGGGACCAAGGATCTCAATTATAAGTCACATCCTTCTTGGCCCAACTTCCTCTATGACCACAGATATAACAGGTAACTCAGAACTTTTTTCTCTTCCCCAAGCAGTCAAGTTTGAAAAAAATTGGTTCTATTCTGCTTTAGGGATTTACATTTGGGTCACTGTGCCTGTGATTTTTAAAACCAATTCCCTGATTAGACTGCTGATGAGATCAGCTAATTAGAAGACAACACAACACAAAACAGAAACTGATCATGTATTCTGATATAGTTTTGAATCAGAGAAATAAACAAAATCAACAATCATCAATCAATCGTCTAACTCCTGGGCCTCCTTTGTGCTCATGATGGACTGCAGTCTCCTGGCTCATAATATGTGATCACCACTAGAGGTTATTACTCGGTGAATATTTTCCTTCTCAGTGAATGACTTTAAATAGGCCTTTCAGAAGCCCACCAGGAAGCCAAAACTGTCAGGGTAGCATAGGTAGCCTCAAAATGAAAACATCAGAATAGAAAATTAGGGCACAGCAGCTAGAATTTCAACAAGGAACAGTTATGGTTTTTCCTAATTAAAAAAGTCAATGTCCTTGGTTTCTCAGATTTCTAACTAGTTGCAAGTTGGTTGAACAGTTTCCATGTATGCATTTGAATTGTGCCTTGAGAGCCTCAAGGGCATCCGGACCAAATATACATATTTATTCAGGAAAATTAATTGTTTACACTGATGAAATAGGCTGTAAATTGGATGAAAATATGCAGCAATGCTTGGGTATTCGGGGGAAATTTAAATACATGCATTGACCTTTCAGGAACATGGATAGAGAATGGTAGGCAGCATTTGAAACACTGCTTTGTAAAAACAGCAGTTGCTCTTCCAGAATCTTACACACAATGAAACAAAATTAAGGTAATAGGTTGGAGCAGAATTTTCCAGGAGAAACTTCTTGTGGTCTTAGTTAATCTTCCTGGGACCCAACACACTGATGTGCACATGCCACAGTCACTCGAATAAGCAGGTCAGATGTCCAAGACGGTGACTTCAAAAGGTAGAAAGATATGTTAAGATATATATCACATTCGTTTTTTCATCCCTTTCATTAGCTATTATGGATTTTTTAAAAAAATCCATGCCCCTATTTAAGCTCTTATTGAAGCTCAGGCGTTAATTTCAGTTCATCCTACTTACAGAGGTTAATAGTTGCATGGATGTACTAGTCAGAACATGACTTGCTAGTGTGACGGTACTTGATCTGTACAAGAAGGGTGTCATCTCTCTCTATCACCCGCTTTCAAGGCTTTCTTTCTATCCTTCCTTTTCCCCTGAAGACTCAACTCCAGGCATACTGACACTGTGTAACTTCAGAGAAACGAACCAAGGGATATTTGGTTCTGACAAATGTACCTGCTTCCTCTTCAGAGACTGGTTGGAGCTATCATGGAATCATGATAGTGGGTCACTGGCGACTTCTCTCAGACACAGTGGCCCCTAATGGGGCCACCCTGTAATGGCTATGAGGCCCCAGGGGCACTGTTCTATGCAGATAGAAGAGCTGGTCACGACTTGTTCTACACAAATTGTAGAATGGAGATGGAAATGTAGCATGACGATGAAGACGTACGGCACGAGTAACTATAACATTGTATACGTTGGTGGTTACATCATATACACTGAAAGGGACAGGACATATTGGGGCAGGTAAGTTTTAGCATGTTTGTTAATAAAACCACTCACATTCTTTTTAAATCAGGTTCATTTACCTACCTCCACCCTTGGGTAAAGAAATCCAATTTACGTTCTCCCAGGGCCTAAGCCATTGCCTAGAAGTTAGAAGCATATGGGCACTATATTAGACAATATCTGATAACCATATAACACCAAGGGTGTTGAAATAATTCAAGCATTCTATGTGATACAAATCCAGAATTCTATAATATTTAATATATTCAGGTAGAAAATTATTAAAATGTGTGAAAAAAATAATGCCTCTTCCTTCTTAAAGGGAAGCATCAAAGACAGGACTTCATAAAATCCTAAATTCTTAACTTGGGTTTCATATACAGAATGACCACAGAAGATTTTGGAAGCAGAAAACTAAAATGATACCAACATTATTTCACTTTTACAGGATATTTTATTAAAATGTTTAAGGTTTATAAAAATGCCCCAGTCTCATGCTAACCAAGCTCATAAAATCTAAGGCTTTTGACTGAATCTTGTTTGACGAGGTTCTGCCCTACAATCTAGATGGCAATTTGCCATGGACGACGGCTAGTGAATATGACTGATGGATTTCAGAGTGGACAAATACTCTGTAGAACCCCTACACATAACCATTTGTAAACATAATGTGCCCATCTAAATCCCTAATACTTAAACTTCTAGGTCTGATTAAAGATAGACAATCTCCATGAGCCTCCCAGGCTGGTACTACCCCTACCATGTTCTGGCCCATGTCACCTGGAACTTGTTTATCAAGGTAATTTGTACTTCCCCCAAATGGACTATAAATTCCTTAAAGGCAAACAATGAATCTTATTCTTCATTGTATTCCTCAGAGCATCCAGCAGAGCTGGGGATACATTATTGGATATTTGATAAATTAAAAATTAATGTATTTCTCTTCATCTTGGACTCCTAAGTTTACAGAAGCCTGAGATAATAGATCACTGAATTAAACATTTCAATCTGTAGGTGAGTCTGTTTCCCCAAGTTTTTTTTTTTGGCCTTAGAAACATTTTGGCTGCTTCTATATATACAGATTAAAAAGAAGAAGAAGGAGGAGAAGAAGTGGCCAAAGAAAGTGAGTCAATGGCTCTGTATTGACACAATTTTCCTTCCAGTGAGAGTCTGGCTTGGTTCATCATCTACCAAAGAATATCTTAAAGTCAGCTGCTAGGAAAATGAATGATCCATTTGTTCATTCTCTTATTCATTCAAACAGAATTCATTCAACTCATACTATATTCTTGGTACTTGTTTAGATTTCTATGAAAAAAAAATACACTCACGTGTATAAACTACTGCAAAGCTATATATAGAATTTTCTTAAACCATGTTCAAAAGAATCAACTTGGTGCAGTGTGAATTTTAATGTGTGAATAATCTAACAGAGACAGAACAAGTAGGGAGGTGACCTAATAATACTTTCTCAGATCATGCCACTCCTCGTTTCTGTGACATTCTTAACCATGAAAATTTGATTACTGTGTTTTGCTAAACTATTCCAAAGCAACTATTTCTTTTCATTCTGAACATGATTTTTTAAAATATATGCCTGCACCCAATAAAATCTTCATGGCTCCCCTTGGTTAGGCTGTCTCAGAGAAAAGGCTGATGTCAGGTTGTTGGACTTAGAACTGGGTCTAACTCTCAAGTCTGCAGGCTAAGACTTTGCCTAAAACTACTACCATGCTCTTCAGGATTACTATTTCACTGTGCTTAATTTGCTACATACAAATGACATCCAAGAATATAGGACTACTTGCTACTACTCACAGCTACTTGTCAACAAATGTAATATAAGCCTGCCCCAAGAAATTAAGTAGTTGCCTCCAAATATACAAGACTACATTCCAACAGCATGTCTCACAATTACCTGGATATGTGCTAGGCACTTTACATGTATTATGTCATTAATCCTTACCACCACATTCTGTGATCAAGTTCACTGTTTCCTTTCTGAAGACAAAGTTAAATAATTCAGGGTCACTGAAAAACTATTTGAACTCAGTCTTTCTAATTTTAAAGATTGTATTTATTTCATACTGCTATGTGGTCTCTGTACACTGTCTTGAATCTAAAGCTAAATGCAGATGAAACTGTAAACTGAAGTCATTTTAAAAATCACTTTCTTGACTAATAGAGGCTTTTAGATAATCAATGACGATATGGACCTGCTGATACACTACTCAGAAAATCATCCCATTCCTGTAACTACAGTGTGGGGTTTCTTTGGCCTCATTTTATCCTAGCATTTTTCTGACATTGTAGTTAATACTAAGTGTACATCCCCACAACCTGGTGATATTGAAAAATCGAACACGAAAGAACTCTTTGCATTTGTAAGTGGTAAATGTAAAGATTCCTTACATTTACATATGCAATACAGACAAGTAAAATCAAAGACATAGAGTACCTATGTAATAAAGTAATTGCTTTAGAAATGGGTGTGATAATTGCATATCAGCTGAATAATTCATTACTAAAATTATTGGTAATGAATGTTAATTTAGTACGATTATCTCATGTGTGGGAATATGCTGATGTACAGTGATTTACAGTAAACTTTAAGGATGATCATTTTATTTTTAGACAATTGCGTGTTCATTAAATACGAAAAAATGATGACAAAACAGGTTTCAGTGATGCATTCAATTTGCAACGATAGAGTTTCAATCAGAAATGGCTTTTGGGTTATATTAGCTATAGCCTATAAATCATATATAAATATGTGTGTGCCTGTGATATCATGCAGAGCTGTCCAGCAGAGGGCTCCTTTGAAACAGAACGTGAAAAATGACGCTGCTGTTCAAACTGGAGCCAACATGGTACTTTTAATAAAGTATATTGAGGCTTAGAAAAGGTTTATTCCAAACCAGCCAGGGGTTTACAATCTATTTTCCGAGAGACAGAAATTTCAGGTATGTTTAAATTAATGAGATTTTCATGATACTTGTCCTATAAAACTATAAAATGATTAAGACTAGATACTCTTCAATGAAAGGCAAGTAAAACCAATAAGTGCCCACAAGTTAATAAACAGATGTACATTTAATTACATTTATAGAGCAACCCAAACAACATGTATCAAAATATTAAAGTGGAACTGATCTTTTTCCCAAAATAATATATTGTGTTAAAAAAAAGACTGCACAAACTTTTCCCTTTTATTAGAAATTATAGTTGTCATTGAAAGATTGTCCCCTTCTCCCAGTGTGGGGAAGTTGGGAGCTCTGCAGATTTTTTTCCTTTATCAATGATTTAGATACACTTAAATTAGACAAATAATTTTCTCCTCTACAAGTGATTATTTCTCTTAATTGAAAAAATTACTTTATATGTTGCCAAAAATAAAATGATACATATCACATTATGCATGAGTGAGTGATATAAAAAATGCTGTAGTGATCAGAATGATCAATACTTTTCATATGGACTGCTGAGTGATTTCAGTTTTCAAAAAAGGAGTGACTAGGTAACCTAATGACTCAAAAAATACTGTTTTGTTTTTTTTTTTTCCATGGAATAACTAATAGGTGGGGACAGGGGTGGGGGCTCGCTGAAACTGTCAAGTTCTTAATCTGAGAGTTATAGACAGCTTCTGGGGTATCATAAAGACTTGCCAAAATTGACTTTTCATTCAGCTCAACCTTAAAGTTTGCATTTAATTTTAATAAATGGATACATCACTGGCACTTGTTGAGAAAAGGTGAACTTTAGATCCCCAAAGAAGATACTGACATTTATAAAACAAAGGTGAGGAAAACAAATCTTTAAAATAACAATCTAAAATCCTTTATAATCACTAAAGTAAAATTTGTTCTGCATCATACAGCCATAGACCCAACATTCTAGAATCAGGATATAGGAATTATCTTGCTCTAGAGTTGGCAGCAATTCTAGTATTCGAATCCATGAAATAAAACCAAAACATGACCTTTAAACAAACAAAAAATTCCATATAAAATTTTCATGTTTAAATAATACTCATAATTAACAACCTACATAGATATATGTGGGTTTTTTTTTGTTTGGTTTTGGCAGATGAGAGCTGGGCACTGGTATCCAGGGTCCTAGAGACCAGAAAAAGTTAACATCCATATTCAACTAGTGATATATCACTGTCAAAAGCTGGAAAAGCCCGACGTGGTAGAACATCTATAGTAACAAATCCAAAATCATGTTGATGTATTTTTTTTTAACTAAAACATGGCAAAGAAATCGACCAACATTGTATCATCTCAGAAAATAGCACCACTCTAATGGAACCTGGAAAAACAATCATATTATAATTTTGCATTTCACATGTGCATTTTAAATGCCATTATTTTTCTCTCTTTTGATCTTTCCTTTGTATTTGTAAAAGGAGCTTTCATCTTCAGGTATGTGTGTGGGGAGGTGTGTCCTTCCACGTTTATGACGCCAACAGCCAGCCAGGCTTTTGCAAATGACACAGACTGTACCAAGACAGTTGCATCTGATTGCTTAACCCCTCAGCTTGCCTGGGCAGTTCAGGAGCCCCTGCTGTGATGTTTTGTTGGACACATGCACAGATAAAGGCCACCACTCTTCTCATTAAATAAGAAGGCATGTGGGAAAATTAATAATTTAATTTGCAGGGAAAAGATGGATGTGGAAATCAAACGTAAGTCTACAACCTTCCCCGAGCGCTCACCTTAGTGTCTGAGAAAATCTGATGCCAACTCAGCTGCCTGACTCAAGTCTCTGGAATCCTATCAAGGTGGCAGCGAATCAGTGCTTTCAATCCACTGGGCTGGGAAGGGTCGTCTTGCCCCAGCGCAAACACTCCAGGAGTGGGAGAGTGGAGAAGGAAAATACTGTTGGAATCATGCCATAATATGTGCTCTGCTAGGGCCTCCAAGTGCTTTCAAAAATCAGAAAAGATCCTTGAGGACCTGCATGCACAAAGACCCAGAGACTCTGGAAGTGCTCTGGGGGGTCCTCAGCAAGTCACAGCTAAGCATAAGCTATCAGTTGACTCACTCCTCCTAGAAGTGTTCTGTCTTTTCTTTCAAAAGAGGGAGGGAGGGGGCCATCAAAGTCTGTTTCTTATCCTGTACTACTTGCATTTTGATCCCGAGCTGCGCCACTAGCATGCAAAAGCAATGACAAGCACCCCTTACTTTTATAATCTTGATAGAGTCTCACTTCCTTGGAAACTTTATGTGTAAGACTTTTCAGGATACTCACCCAGATCACCCTGCAATTTTCTAAATTTTAGAATAAAATCTAAACAATTCCATAAGGACACTGGCAACACCTCCCTCTATCTAAATAAAGTGCTCACACCCTTATTGAGTTGACCAGACGAGCCATTACCCTGCAGAGAATCCTGAGGTTCATTTTGCCCTCAGAATTCTGGTTCAGCCATGAAGGGCTTCTGCAACAAGGAAGAAATTTTAGCTTTGTAACTTTCTGCATAGAAACGTGGAGAAAGAAACAACTGACAAGAGGAATTTCCACCATGACACAAATCATCGTCATCACAACCAAACTTTCAAAGGGCATCTTTTTTAGTTCCATTTAAGTTCATTCTTTTGAACTTTTCTCATTGCCCATGCTCACATGCAGAGAATAGAGAACATACCTAAATAAGGTGTTACTGGGAAAATTTTCACAAGTTACCCTTATTATTAGTATACTGTCCTTCTCATGTAAAGATTACATCACTGGCCCGTGATTTCAAGCTATTTCTTGAAATGAAATAGCTTTAAATGGTTTATTATTCTCATGTAAAGATTACATCACTGGCCCGTGATTTCAAGCTATTTCTTGAAATGAAATAGCTTTAAATGGTTTATTATTATTATTATTATTGTTGTTGATGAGACTGCCATACATACTCTATCCCCTATTTTCTGGAAGCTAGATGACTAGGGACAGTCTGTCAGGTATGGTGGTAGGACTGGATATAAACGAATTGGCCCACAGAAAACTGGATCCCTGGACCTGGTCTCCACAGTACAAGTCCCTACCCAGCTGAACTAAAACTTCGTGAAGATCAAAGAGATAGCACATGGCTAAACATCACAATGACCTGAATTTGAAGTCACAAAAAGTGAGTTTTGATTCTACCCCTAACCAGCTACATTACCCTTGAGTCGGAATGTTACCTGACTGGTGCCCCAGGACACTATTATGTACTTCACAGATGTTGGTCCATTGGACTAATGCTTACCAAAATGTGACACCCTTTAACACCTACCTATTGATTCTTCATTTTTCCTCTGTAAATACAAAGATGCCATTTTTATCCTCTTTTGCAAAATATCCTTACAAATATTTAGGAATAATTTTCATATACCCAATCAGTCCTTTTTTTTTCCCCCCTCTCTCTAGGTCAAATATCTGTACTTTCTCCAACATTCATCAAAGAACATGATTTCTAAGCTCTTCACCATCTTGGTTTTCTTTTTCTCCCCAAATAGTCTCTATTGCTGCTCGTATCCTATAACAATATAGAAAATATGAACGTATCATTTTCATAAAAGAGCACTTCCTAATCAACTAGATTAAGTAAGTTGCTGGAGGAAGTGAGATTTTCATGTTTCAGTCTATAATGAACATTACTGTTCAACATTAGCAACCCTGTGATTTATATTACTTTATTTGAATTTAACATCAGCAAATGCATGTATAGATTTATACATATCTATAAACAAATCCTTATGCAGATTTTAAGAACTAATTGTGGCTGATAGTAACAGCTAGTATTTATTAAGTACCTACCATACGCCAGGCACTGTGCTAAGTACTTTGCATATAATATTTCATTCAATCCAAATAATCCTATGAGATATATTATCATTACTATTATTATCATCCTTATTTTACAGATGGACACTAAATTTAGAGAAGTTAAAAAAATGCGCCAACGGTCACACAACCAACAAGGGAAGGGAAGTGGGAAATGAACACAGGTCTACCTAACTTCCACATCCATGCATGTGATCAACTCGTGGTACTTCCTCTCCAGTGTCTATAGCAAAGGTCATCTCTCCACAGAATGAACAGCCTTGCTGGAAGGCTTGAGGTAAATTCTAAGTCATCGTGCATTAGAGTTAAGCCCACAGATTCTCCATCTGATTGCTCAATGAAACATAACTGTGACACATAAACGACCACTAGAATAAAATACCCAAACTGTCACTACAAGAGTTCTACTACCTAAGTATGCATAGTCATTCACAGCAACATGCAGGTAGGCACAAATCATATTGGCCAAGAATTAGTTTAACTAGTGATAAGCTTTGAATAATCCCAGTTGCTAGTAAATGAATATATTGTGCATTCTTTCCATTCCCTGTGGTATCTCCATTGTCAACATTACTACCAAGAAATAAGACTATTTTATTAATAGACACCAGAATTTACAGAAGAATACTGATCCTCAACGAGTCACTTACTCACTCAACAAATATTTCTTGAGTGCCTCTATGTACCAGGCCCTATTCTGAGCACTGGGAATACAGTAGTGAACAAATCAGCAAAATCCTTGTCCTTATGGAACTTATATTCAAACAATTTTGCTGACTTTCAAAGTTCTTGGCTCTTTTTTCTTATAATCGCCTTTGGAAGCAGATTCAAAGTTCCATAGGAACAGAAACTCATTATGCTCTATGCACATCATGAATGTCTAGATGCTGGCAGCTGACTTTCCCTTAGTCAGATTCATGGAGAGGGTGAGCCTTCTGTACTAGATGTTGTGGGGAGTATCAAGAAAGTTGATGACTGATGTTCTAAAACATGGCACAGTATAGAAGTAACACCTTTCTCACTGTGGAATTTACTTTATGATGTTTGTAGCAGGAAATGTGTGCCTCATTATTTTCAATTCAGATTACTACAGTTGGTTTGTACTTTTTGAGGACAACCCAGGGAGGAACGTGCCAGGCAGAGGAGAGAAACTGGCTCAAGATTCAGTGTGGCCACAGCTGGGATGTCCAGGGGCTACTTGGCTACTGTTTAACCATCTTCCAAAGACTCCTCCTTAGCTCTTAGGAGGCTGTTTCCATACAAAATAAAATGTTATTATCTTTCAAATTATCAAGTGCCTAAGGAAATTAAAACTACCTCTCTGCCAGGCTAAGGAAAGGATAGATCCAGCTGGGTAAAACGCAGTTTTCCACCTTATATTATACATATGACTTCCCAAGATTTGTGCAAGACCTATAAAATCATGCCTGTAAAAAGTGTTATCCATCAATAAATAAAAATAGAACAGGTCAAAAAGCAGTCAAGGTAAGCCAAATTAAAGCCTCTGCCTTATTTTCCTGCATAATGTCCTACAACCAAGCAATAAGGAAAAATCTGAGATAACTCACTGCAAATGTGACACCTTCAAACAAATCTCAAACTCCCATGACAGAAGAACATAATACAAATAAGACTTTAATTTTCTTTTCTTTTTTAAAACAAACAAACAACAACAATGCAAACGAGATTCCCTGATCTCACTCCCAGGAATGTGGATTCAATGGATATGGAACTTTAACTTTTTTAAGAATATGGATACAGTTTGACCTATTCTTTAGAAAGGTTCTTACCAAATATATAAAGAGGAAGACAGCAGCAGAACTTTGGGTGCATACCTCCTTTACCCCCTATCTTCACTCATTCTCCCCTTCAGCATGAAATGCTTGGTTTATCACGTCAAACCCTCTCTTAAAAGTATCCTCAATATTCTTGCCTATGAGAGTGTCTGTCAGTTCCTTCTGGTAAAAACATACCTCTAGAAGAATCAAACTATCTTTGAGCTGTAAGCCTATATCCCTTTGCTGCCTATCACACAGTCAGGCAGATTATCTTACTCTGAACTCAGGTTTACCAACCTCAAGCAAGTATACAAACTTTTACACATTCCAGTAGGTTCTAGGTTAGTAAGCTCTCCCTTTTCCTGTATTTTAAACCTTCTCTGTTCCCTCAGATCTCCCCCTGCCTCTCTCTCAGCAGATGACTTTAACTCTCTTCTCAGAGACCAACATAAGGGAACCTGTAACCTTCCTACCACCAGTCTTCTTCTGCCTCTACTCTTTCCTTGAAGCTCTCTCTTAACATAGAGGCAGAATCTTCTAAGGGAAGGCCATTCCCTCTCCCTGAGTTCATGAGTCTTCTTCACTCTTCTTTTCTTTCTCAATTATCCCTTTTCTTATCTTCATCCTTCTTTATTGGCTCATTCCTCTTCAGGTTCAAAGTCAAGGGTGGCAGGTACTTTTCTGTGTCTATCGATGGCCATGCTCCATTTTTCCTAAGAAAGCCGGAAGCTCAGGGAACATGATTCCTCCCCCTAGTACCAGAGGATGAGTTGATTACTCTAAATGAATGGTTCTCAAACTTTAAAATGAATCAGATTTGTCTAGATGGATAGTTTGAAACAGACTGCTAGGCCCCACCCCCACAGTTTCTCATTCAGTGTGACTGATATGATGGAGTCCAAGAATTTGTGTTTTTCTAGTAAGTTCCCATGGGATCTTGATGCTGCTGGGCCAGAGTCAACCCTTTGAGAACCCCTAGTCTAAATCAGGCTTGATAACTGCATTATCCTTTGCTAATGGTTCATTTAGAATGGGCAAATAACCTAGTTCCAGCCAACAAGATATAAATAGAAGTCTAATGGAGTAGGGGTTAAAAAAAAAAGTCTGGGAAAGAATTTTGTTTGCTTATAAAACGACAGAGAACAAAGATCACTTTTTTTGTTGTTGTTTTTGCTTTGGATGAGGTAATATGGAATTGAAGAAGCCCTCTAGTTTCCATTAAGTGTCAAGCACAAGGACAAAATCCAAGAGAAAGGTAAAGTGAAAACACAGTGAAAAACCTGGCTTGAGTATATTTTTTTTGAGCCATTGCAGCAATCCTGGATCCAACAATCTCCAGTCTTCTCTTTATGTGAGATAGATAATAAAGGCATTCAATACAGCCACCAGTAGTTAGGTATTCTGTTAGTTGCAATCAAATACAACAAAGTCATCAAGTCCTGGACATCTAGAAAGATCCCTTTTCAATTCCACACACTCCTCTAGATAGAACCCTATCTTGCTCTTCCATTTAAATACAGACTTTTAGAATGGCAAGTGTCCTCCATTTTCCTACCTCTTATTGGTCCTTCAGCCCATTCCAATATGTCTGACACACTTTTCACTCCACCAAAAACATTCTCCCTGGGATCTCACCATAACCCTCTCGATTATAATAGATGTTTTCTGGGTCTAGTCCTATTTGATTTTCTGTAGCACTTGATACTGTTGATCCTCTCATTTTACTTCTCTTGGCTTCCATGGTACTGACATTCTCTCCTGATTCTCTTCCTACATCTCTATTACTTCTAAGTCTTTCCCCTGCTCGGCCCTGAAGTACTGGATTGTTCAGAAGTTGTATCTCTTACCTCTTATACACAGTCGCTTAAGCTCACACGTTCTCTGAGTTGCCCCACTCCCATCTCTGTGCAGATGGTGTCCACACCTGTACCTCTTAACCAGTCCTCCCTGTGAGCTCCGAGCCCCGATGTTCAAGTGCTTTTTCCTCCACCCGATGCCTCTGACATTTCAAACTCAACACAACCCAAACTGAATTCACTATTCCCACCCATACAGTTCTCATACCTCTTCTTCCTTCCTTACTCCATTTCAGGGACTAGGACCGTCCTTACTTAGCTGTCCAACTGAGAAATGGGGGTAACATGCATGGATCATTTTCCTTTATCCCCATGTTTCCAGTCAGCCGTCAGTTATATTTCTTAAATATCTCCAGTCAATTTCTTCTGTGAGTGCTAGCACATTCCCACTTGGGACTCGTCTTATGCACTGCCTAGGTCCCTGCAAGTCCCTGCAGTCCCAGTGTTCTACCTCGGGGCTTGCTGCCGTCTAATTCCTCCTCTGACTGTAGTCAGAGTAGCTGCATTTGCTCACAATACTCTGCTCAAAACCCTTCAAAGGCGCCCTTGCCCTTAGTCTTAGGCATCCATACTTGGCTCTCAAGGTTACACTGGGGTGGCCCCACTCAGCCTCTCCTTTGGCCCTTTGGTTCTCTCTGCTGCAGCCATGTGAGCCCTCTTTTAAGCCCTTCACACTTGTCATGCTTCTTCCTATCGTCAGTCTCTTACACATGCTATTTAGATTCCAGCTCAAGTATCACTTTCTCAAAGACACTTGACCTTCCAAACCAGACCAAATCAATTCGTGTTCATGTGGTACGAGGTGCTTCTCCTTGGGAACACTTGTTAAAGTTCCCATTTTGTTCGTATGTGTGATCATTTGATGAGTGTTGTGTCTCCTTCCTGGGAACCATGCTTACTGTGTGTTGAGCACTTTGCTTGACTTATGATTCACATTCAATCAATATTTGTTAACTATTCAAATATGGAAGGAAGGAAGGAAATTTGGTTTTTTTTTCAAGTCATTCCTTCTCACTACAGCATAATTTCCTTGATCTTGTCAAGCTCTGTTGACTTGCTTTTGACCTAAGTTAAATATCTTTGCTTATAAACTTCTGTAGCATCCTTTCCTCAGTGTCAGTCACATCTGTAACTCTTTGCTGAAAGTCTCTTTTTCTCTCTTGACTACTTACGTGTTCCCAATGAATCACTCAGTGCCTGGCATATAATAGGTGCTTATAATACATGTGTTAAAGTACGTTTTCCTTTTTTTCAGTATTTCCTTAAAAATGCCATATATATTATACAATGAATAATGAACATAGTGGATATTAATATGTATATTACCTTAACTTCTCAAGCATGCTACTCTGACATTGGTCAAGGTGGGATCAGAATGTGCCCTTCCTGTTACAGATTCTGCTTTTGGTGACTTTCAGTAAGGGTTTTTGGGCAAAATTGTTGTGTTGGAAGACAATGTCAAAGGCAAACAATTACAACTCACATCTCCCTGGAGTGAACCTAGTGGTAGCGCATAAATTAAGCAAAATTAAATTAAATAATTTGAATCCCACCAAAAGGCAAAAAGATGCTGGAAGCAGGGAGAATCAATTCAAAATGTCTTGGCTGTCAATAAACTCTGTGCCCTTCTTGGTCTCTGGTTAGTCTAGTCTGAAATTATAATTCCTGACTGCTTCAGGCAATCCAACTTGCCCACCAAACTGCTGGGGCAGGATTCTCACCTGCTTTCACAACTTCCAGTGATTCCACCCTTCATACTATAGAGACAGACAAGTCATGGACTCTTCATTTTCTCAGAAATGTTAAGTATGTCCCTACCAAATGTTTTTTGCTGGATGGTCCCTTCCTCAAACAATATTATATACCAAATAAACCGAATGATCTGACTATTATGGGTTCCTCTACCAGAGGAAAGAAGCAAATTCATTCCACTGAATTTAGAAAGTTCTCTAGCCCATTCTCTTCATCCACCCCAGATGTTCCCTCTCTGAGCTACAATGCGTTACTCTGCAGCAGTCTTAGTTGCTAAGTATTGACCAAACTGATATTTTTAAAGAGACATCAACAAATCTATACAGTAGTCCCCCTTTATCCACGGTTTCGCTTCCCATGATTTCAGTGACCTGCAGTCGGTTGCTATCTAGAAGCAGATGATCCTTCTTCTGACTTATGCTTGGAAGGTCAGTAGTGGCCTAGCACTCTATCACCATGCCCGTATCATTCACGTCTCTTCATCTCGTCGCATAGGCATTTTATCACCTCACATTACAAGGGCGGTAAAGATAGTACAATAAGGTATTTTGAAAAAGACCGCATTCATGTAACTTTTATTACAGTATACTGTTATAACTGTTCTATTTTATTATTACTTGTTGTTAATTTATCAATTAAACTTTACCACAGGTATGTAAGTCTGGGGGAAAAAAAGTATATACAGGGTTCAGCATTATGCACAGTTTTAGGCACCCACTCAGGAATCTTGGAACATATCCCCCATGTTTTTTTGGGGGGGGACTACTGTAATTTCTAGATAATAGTGGGAACACATGGAAAACTGCATCTTAAGAAATCCATTCATTCAACAAATATTCAATTTCTACTTTGTAGCAGGTACTCTTCTTGGTCCGGAGACCATAGCAATGAATAAAAGTGAGACTGCCCTCATGAAGCTTGTGTTTTAATACAAGATACAAATACACACACACACATACATACACACACACACACACATTTCTAATACATCTGACATTTTCCATACCTTTCTTTGGATCTCCATAGAGATGCGGTATCATCAGTAAGGAAGGAAAGATAGTTCTACTTTCTTTCTTTATACCCTGTAACTTTATCCCTTTTATTTTTCCTTTCTTTCTCCTCTTCATTCTTTTCTCTTGCTTGGCATCTTTCTTAGACTTACTGTGAAATTTTAGGAGTAAATCTATCTTTTATATTTAAAGGAGACACAATATTGTCATCTTTACACCTTATGACATACTTTTGAACTGGGCTCAACTTAGTTGGCAAACCTCATATATGCTATTTGATATTTCCCCATCAACTCTCAGATGAGGATCTCAAAATGTTATCGTATAACACTTACTAAGAACTGACAATGTGTGAAATGTCATTCAGAGCCGAGAATTAGTCTTGGCCGCTGCTCAGTGGGTTCACTAATGCAAACTTTAATTCACTAAGGACACCAAAAACCGCCTAAAAAGGCTATTAGGACAACTATCAGAAAGTTCAATTTGCTGTCTCCAGGTCCTGACAAGGGCGTTAGTGCCAAGAATAAAGAGCCAGCTACAAAACCTACTCTGTTTTATGTTACCTATAGAAGAAGAAGAAAAAAAAAAACCTCAAAATTTAGTCCAATTCAATAAGTGATCTCATTTACTTTCTGCTCATAATGTCTACCTTCAATCTAATCATCTCTCTTCTTAGTGTCAAATAATTTTCTGGTTGTTTAAATAATGTACCAGTATCTTTTCAAGATACATGAGGCCCTGCGTAAATCTCTTCAAAAACAATCTCATTAACTATAAAGAAAGTCCAATGCAACTTGCCTATACCATGTTTAAGATTTTTAAAGTATCTAGCAGATCAGCTGGAAAATTGCTTAAACCTTTACACAGAGAATAGTTTACTATGCTTTGCCTTTCTAGCAACAAAATGACAAAACATAGCTCAATTCCACACGGCATCATTCTCAACCAGACATCTGAAAGCTTCTGAATGGGAAATGCTTCTAAGGTTGATGTACAGAACAGTCCTGTTTCCTTTCTGCTTTTCTCCAAATTTCACCCCACTGAAAATTTAGGACCCAGATGAATCATTTCACTAGAAGAATTCTCTCGCTCACAAATTACTCTTAAGAAAATTTTATGAATGAGATCAGCTGTAGTGAGACTCAAAGACATACCTTTATTAGGCTGGTCCCACAGATTTGAAGAACTTTTTTTTTCCTCCCTAAGACAAGGCAACAACGACAAGCCATAGGAATGACGACTTCAAAAGACAACTGTTCTGCAAAATTCAAGGTGTATATCAGTTGTGTTGCACGCAAGAATCCAGTGTCTCCTTGAGGCTTCAGTTTTGGTTAAAAGAACCAAATGTAAAAGAGGGACAAAATGATTTGCCAATTTACTGCTTAGGACTCAATTATAACAACAAAGTAATATAGCATGAAAACCTGGTTATTCGACAGCACTTGGCTACACAGAGGACTGCTCAATGAGCTCCTCTTGTCTGACTTGTCACAATGACTGACACTTTCTAATATTGAGCTGGAAATAATATGGATATTTAATACCGCGGCGTTTACATCAAATAGAAGCAAAGCGCTATTGTTTATCAGCAATCTATTTCTGATGGCATGAATCTATATAGACATAATTATTGTTGAATGATGAGCTCTGATTCTCACATTATGGCATAAACAAATCTGCAGAATATTCACAATGTTTCATCTTGTGTGATTTGAACAACCTCATAAAGCCAAATTCTTAAGTATTTCCTAGGCTTTCCACTTGAATTTTGACTAAAATTTACCTTTTAGATCTGTTATGCCACTCATGAATTTTTTACAGTATCCATCTGTGCTTTGCAATCTCTATTCTCCATGGTTCCACATTGTTTTGGCTAACTAACAGGCCCATATGTTGCCTTAATGTATTTCTGCACAATGTTTGTGCTTTAAAAAAAAAAAACCACAGGGAAAAACCACAGGTCTAAATAAGCTATAAAGAGCATCCACATACAGTTAGACTGTCTTTACTGAGTCTGGAGACATTATGATTCTGCTGCGACAAGCAGCATTTGTCTTCATTTTGTCTGACTGTCCTCATGTGTTATTATTAGTGGCTGTCAGGCTGAGGCAGGAAAAAATAGCATCACTTGAGTAAGAAGTTGAATGCATAAATACGGTACTACACATGGCGGCTGAGGGTGAAGAGTCTGTTTGAAATGCTTAAATGCAAACACCAGGATGAGGAAATTTAAAAGTGAAAATCCTTACTTGGCAAATGCGAGGAGAAAAAAAAAATATGACTTCCTTGTCTAAAAAGCGAAGTGAAGGCTAATTATTGACAAAAATTTAGCAGCCTCTGAATGTCTTTGAAGACCATCTTTTCAACATGTCAGCTTAACTTTAATTGTAAGAAAACAAATATGTTCGAACATTTGCCTCCAGTCCGGTGTTTCAGATAATGTTGACAAATACCTTGCATTTTAAAGTTAAGCTTCTAGTGTTCAAAAAAAGAAAAAAAAACAAGAGTAACTTGAAAGTGTATCTTCCAGGCAAGCCTCTTTCAAACAGTGGCATACTCTCTGACTCCAAATCGGTGACACGAGGGGAGCTCCCACATTTCCGACACCTGTTTTGTCCCAATTCTCTCCCACTTGGCTTCTCACTATTTCAGGAACCAGTTCATCTGATTTCTTTTTTTTTCATCATTAAAAGAGACAAACTAGATTATCATAAGACCCGGAAATTGTTACTCTCAGCTCCTTATCAGATAAAAACACTTTAATTATCCAGAAAGTGAAAGATTTCCCTCTAAAAATAAATTTAACTTTATCTTCTTATTTTCCTATCTGAGAAGATTATCTTCTCCTCTAGTCTCATTCTTGGACGTTAAACAAGAATTTTTCACCAAAAGATTTAATAAAATGCTTTCGGAGAAGCAACTCCTACAAACACAAGGAAATAAAGATTCACCTTTTCCATCAGCATCTCATGAAGTTTCTCTCAGAGTTTCTCTCCGGTAGCGCTCTTTACCCAACACCCACAAAATCACAGTTTTTATGGCTTTGAAGCAGCAAAGCCTATCTCTATATAAATTTACAGAATTTGCAGGTAGACAGTGAAAAAACGGATTGATCTTACACCAATATATTGGGACTACTTAAAAAAAAAAAAGTATTCTTACCTTGGTCCCTTCCCTAAGGCTATCTATCTCATTACTCACATCACCCCTAGACTACCTTTATGCCTAGCCTAGATGTTTTTCCTTGATGAGCCAGTCACATGGACTTCTTTGTCTTTTTTTCTGATTGTTCTTATCAGATATTGGACTTTCACCAGGCACAATGCAGTGCCTTACAATATCAATTTAAGCTGGTGCTTAATACACTATAATTTTTTGTATATATATGATTTGTCCTTCCAACGAGACTGTAAGTACCTTGTGGGTGGAGAGCTTTTATCTTTTCTTCTATAATCCATAGCACCTGGCCCCATAGGTAAAATAACTGGTAACACATGAACAAAGGCGAATTTATGCTAAAGTAACTGATCTGCGTATAGTAGGACAAGCCTCTGGTAACATATTAAGAAACAGAAGCAAGAGCTGGGCTGTCTAAAGTGATAAATGGAGCCCTGCGTGGAAGATCAATGATCACGGAAATATTTAAATGAAAGTGTTTTAACTCCAAAAGGACTTTTCCTAAGCATTTCTCTTCCATCTGCACCCCACCCCCATATATATATATTTCTCTGTTGATGACTTTTCATAGAATATATATTAGGATATACATATATATCCTAATTAAGGGCCTCCTAAAAGGAAAAAAGAATCTTGCAACTATACTAACATATTCTATTAAAAGTCATCAACAGAGAAATATATTTTTATAGAAAGGAATATAGGGGAGGGAAAGCAAAGTGTCCATGGAAATGTTTGTGAAAATATTCAACTGCCCTGACTGTCCCTTAAAAATAAACAGTTTATTTGCAGTGCCTCAGAAAATACCTCTGTGGAAATTCTCTGGATTAGTGGTTAACACACTGCCCATTGGCAGTACCTCGCAGGCTTGGGAGGCTCCCACGTCATCAATTATGATTCTTTATGGCACACTCTTGATTTTTCTGAGGCAGGTATCCAGGTGAAAAGCTGTTAAGCCTCTGATCTTTCTTCCTCTTGTTTGCTAATAATCTCACTGCTTATCGGCCCTTTCCCTGGGATAGTCAACGGCCCAAGGGGGACCCACATCAATTACTTTTTAGGTTATGTGGGGGCCTAGCAACAAGATTAGGTGGGGCACTAGGTGGGGAAATGCTTACAGAGGACATAAGCTGTAAAGTTTTAGGTAAATATCGACTTCCTTGGTTCCTCTTGAACTAATTTTGTGTGTAATTAGAAGTGATTTCTGAAAACACATCCTGCATTGCTTTGGTTGATTCATCTTTTGATATTTGACAATCTATGTCCTTACAAACTTTTAGCATTAGTAAAGCATGCATGCATGGTGTGTGTGTGTGTGTGTGTGTGTGTGTGTGTTTAATTTCAGGGGAACTGAAACCATCAATAAGAAGGAAAATATGCTGTGGAAGACAGAGAAGTCCTCCATCAATGAAAGTTTGAAAACAGTTCTGCTCTTTAGCAAACGCAAGTTATGTTTATAGACTTATTAATGACTCTTTTTTTCTAGCTCCCCTTTATGCCAATCAAATCTCCTCATTTTCTTTCTTTTCTTTTTCTTTTTTTTTTTTCAGAAAGGCACTCATACTAACCAGGTTGATTTAGAATTTCCAAAAGTTGTCCTCAGAAATGAAGGTGATATTTTCAAGGACAAGAGCATCGCTGATCTGATGGGGCTTCAGGGGGGGGGGGTGTAGTGATATCTAACGTGGCAACATAGTTCAAAAGAAAGGTCTTGGCGCCCTTGTTCTTCTTAACAACTGGAAACACTTAATATGAATCCAAACACATCTTCCTTCAAATGTTTCAATGGGATATTTTATTTGGGGCATGCTAATCCCTTTCCACAGGTAGAAAATACTCAAACCGAAGGGTGCCTGGGTGGCTCAGTCGGTTAAGAGTCCAACTCTTGCTTTCGGCTCAGGTTATGATTTCAGGGTGGTGAGATCAAGCCCCGAGTTGGGCTCCATGCTGGGCATAGAGCCTGCATAAGATTCTCTTTCTCTCCCTCTACCTCTCCCCCATCTCTCTAAAAAAAATACTCACACAGAGTTGGAATGACAAATTCTCTATTGTGTTATGCAATATCAATTAGGAATTCTCAGGGAAGAGGTAAGTGTTCATGTCCAATCAGGCTGTTATTACGTTGTAGTTGTATCTTAGAGGACAGAATTTAGCCCACATTATGCCATTACCAGTTAAGTGACAATTCCTATTATGATAGAGGTTTTAATAGCTATCGATTCAAAACCATTATTTCATAAATAAGTGATTTTTGAGGATTTTCCAGGAACATGCATTTAATATTTCTAGCTATCAGTGGCAATGTTCCATAGTCTGAGATAAAGGAGATTCGCACTTTAAAGTTTTATTTATAAAATCTGCCTCAATCAACATGAATACGGTTCTCAATTATATTGTCTTGCATACACTTGCCCGAAAGTATGAAGTACCAACTTTTAGAACCATTTCGCTAATAAGAATCATATAAAAATAAAAGCTATTCAGGAAAGCAAAGCCAGAGTCTCATCTCATTGGTAGTTAATTTATTTTTTCTCTCCAGAAACCTCATTGCTGTAATTGGAAACCATATTAAAACAACCAAAAATAAATGAATTAAGGGGGAAAAACATAAATCTCAGAATAAATATGCACATGGGCACAAATGCTAATATTCATAACTAGAAAGTGTTAAATTCTAGAAAAAAACTGTTGGATTCACTTTTTAGTTTCTCTGATTTCTACAAAATGAGAAACTTAATTCTTGTGATGGAGTAAGAATACTGCCTTTTCACTAGGCAGGAAAATATAACACTTTTTATATTTTTCCCTTGGATTTTTGAAGAGGGTAAGCAAACAAAACAAAATGTACTCGATAGTGTTGGACAAATATATCATAGAAACATGTAGTTCCTCCATGTTTTAATTACTCCAAGTCTATATTTAATTATAAAAATAATTTAAGCTTTCCTATGTTATTTTTACTTAGTATTTTTTAACAGACAAAAATAAAGCCAGAAACCCCTTACCAGAAAAACATGTTATGAAAGTCATGTTATCAATGAAGAGTTTAATAAAATCCTGGGGCCAGATAAAATCTCAGTACATCTTCTAGTCTAGTGCCCTGACTCCATCCAAGATAAATTATTTTTTTTCCCTTTAGAGATCTCCAGGGAATAGAGTCCTTATTGTTCTTCAACACCTTGTTCTCACCTTCAATCAACTTTATAATCAGGGAATTTATCCCTCATGTTCAACCTAAATCATGCACGGTGAAACCTAGGTCATCTTGTGCAGCTTTCTACCTGTGTGGATGAAATTGGTTCATAAGCAGTTATTGTATGCTTGACGTGTGCTGAGGTTGATTTTAAAAATACAAAAAGAAGAGAAGTGCTTGCTGCAGAGGTGCTCCCATATAGCTGGTAACAAAGGTATCCTGGGAGCTCTATGGAATTTGAGAGCTGAAAGAAACTTGAATATCGTACAATCCAAAAGAGCAATTAAATAGGACCATGATGGCTGGCTCCATATCACAGAGAGGAACAATAAGTGCTGAAGCAAACCAAATTGAAAATGCTTTTGAAAGCGAGAGTATTAATCAAGGAGAACTTTCTAGAAAAGACAAATTGGGAGCATCATCTTACAGGATGCAAAGGATATATACTGTCCAGAAGGAGAGAAATGAACAGTGTGAATATGAAATAGGCAGAATCAGAAATGCAGAACTGGCAGACTAAGAAATTTTTACATGTAGGACCATGAATATCTTGGACAGAAAACATGAGAGAGCTAGGCTATGGAGAAACCCCAGTGAAGACAAGATACACAGATTACTCAGTGGGATGCTCTAAGAGAATAGTCTGTGTCTCAAATATGCTACAGGCTCTATGCGTGTGCATGTGATTTACATCCAAAATAGTAGAAGATTAAAGCAAGTATTGAATATGACTAAGATTAATAATATCAAAAATATCTCCATGAGGGCAAAATGGGCTTTGAGGTGAACTTTGAAGAATATATACGATTTGGACAGAAACATTTAAGAGGACAAAACTAAATAAAAGGCTTGCTCAAAGAGGCAAGGATGTGGTTAAGTCTGAAAGGTCAGAAAATATCCAATCCAGGAACAAGAAGGGAAAGAAAAGGTTTTGTTCTTGTTAAATACTAGTGAGACATGATTTCCAAGCATGTTCTCTTGCCTCGCCTCTTCTTGCTGTCCTTTGCCTATATGGATTTATGTTCCTCTGCAGAGTTCAGGGATTTTTCAAGGAGGCCTATGTGAGACCCTGAACAATTGTGTCTGTGCAACAATGTAAAGAATCTACCTGGAAAGAACGCAATCTACTCAACAAGACTAACAAAGTGAGAATGGGAACGCCTCCACTTATGGATAAAAATTACAGATAAACTCTCCCTACCAGATTATACGAAGGGGACTTGGCATCCTTTCAACAGAGCTCCAAGGCTCTTCATGGAGCTTGTCCATCTACAGCATGAGAAATGTGCGTATGGGCATAAATATAGTCCTATGTGCCTCGGTTACAAAATAGATTTGTTGATGAAATTTGAGTGTTTGACATATCTCAGGAAAAACTAGGACACTGAATTCATACTGCATAAGTCATAGAGAATTTTCTTTTGGCACATTTTAGGGACTGAAGGCAGGAGGGGGAAAAAGGGAATTCCACCATTCAAATTTCTTATCTGTTTTTACCATAGACACCCATCACTTTACGCCCAAAAGGCGGTTCTCCACGACCTTTATTGTTTAAAAGTATATTGTTTTCTGTAGACCCAGTAATTCACGAGGGAGAGACAGTATCAGAATCCAAGAGCTCTGCCTGCCACTGCTGGGAGAGCTAACCCTACTCAAACTGTCCCCCCTCCACTCCTCTCTGTGGAGTATTCTTCTCTGAGAAGGTACCATTTCTTGTATCATATTTGTGTCAGGACAATAACTAAATTCTCAAAAAGAAATTTTAAAGCAAAGATACAGGTTTAGAAAGGATTGTAGGTTAAAGTCTCAGCTGTTTCTTAGAACTGAAGTACAAACTGTCAGGAATGGGCAAAAGACAGGAGTGTTGAAGCAGAAATGCTTGGTGTAGAAAGTTAAGAGGATTTTTCGTTAGAAGTTGAATTTTTCTTTTGGCACTGACCAACTGAGGAGATAACTGGAGCAACCTACGAATCGATGTTCTAGGTTTATAATAAATATAATAAATATAGTATATTATATTCAATATCTCTCATAGGGATGCCCTGTGGTTTAATTTTAAGTTAAATACTAAATAAGTAAGAAAATAGTAAATACTGAAATACTTAGTAGGGTAAGAAAAGGAAGAAGACAGAGATTAATAAAGATTTCTACTTCTCTTCACCAACTAAACTTTCATTTATTCTTTTTGCTGACCTGGAGGAGAGAAAAGGAAACAGATGTTTGCTGCTGGAATGAAATGAGTTGTGGGAGGTACTTTAACCTAATGTTTCCACTCCTTCCCATGCACCTGCAATCTGTAAGCTTGCTTTTTTTTCATTTGCACATATAACTAAAATGCCTGGAAAGACTAAAATATTCACAGAGCATGGGCCTCCAACTAAGGATATAATTTGTTCTCCTCGAGTCTGAGAAAAGTAAAAATGAAGGAAAGAAAAAATACCCATCAGAAGAGGAAGGCTGATTTTCATTTATGACCAATATGAAAAGAATAAGTCAAGAATTATATGTACATTGCAGCAGCAACAATGCGTAAACGCTAGAAAGGGATGGGCATGACTCCAGAGCTCAATCGGGAAACAAGGGAATTTTTCTCTAAAATCCTTCAGATCCGAGATGTGATTAAGTCAATCAAGTAGCTGAAGGCAAAATTTAGATCAGGCAGAAAAAAACACTATGCTTTCTGCAGGTCTGGAGTCTTTTTTGGGAGCACAGACACAGTGGTAACATTTTTTATTACTTCCATCCACATAAGCTGCCCCTGCTCATGAACTATCTGTTTTTGTGGCTTCTGGTCCTTAGTCCAGGACTCCCGTTGCACTGTCTGCTCATACCAGCAGTTCTGACACTGCCAGTTCTGATGTCTTTTCCTACAGTGACTTCTGTATCCTCAGCTTCTGAGGCCCAGCAAGCTTGGAGACGAGGAGCTAAAGGGCTCACCGTAGGTCTGCATTCAAAGGCAGGAAAATCATTACCTATTTCCAAAAGATAGATCTAAGGACGGTGGAGTTCCCAAATACTCCCAGCTACTCTGAAGCAAAGCAGTCTTGATGGGAGAGTCATAAAACAGCCACAAGTGGGGCCATGCCCTCGTGCAGCTTCTGGAGACCCACGACTCAGAAGAGGATAAAGAAATGCCATCAGTAGCAAAGGGAACTTTTTAAAAAATGCTTTGAATTTTCCCGAGGGGGGGCGGAAATGAAGAACAAAAGTTCACAACTGAGTAGAGCAGGAGGAAAGTGTTGTCATAACATATGAGGGGGTAAAACAAACACACAAACACACACAAAAAAACCCGAACACTATATTCCAGAAGAAAATGCAGTTCTGGTTTAGGCTAGAGAGATAAACTGACCAGGCGATATAAAAAGAAATCTAATAATGACCTTATTAAATTAGTGGGTTTTTCATATTTGTAGTTCCTGTTACATGGACAGCTTTCACTTTTAATCCCTTGTACCTCATAAAAAGTAATGTCTTCTCAGTTTAGTACCTAAAATAATAATATTTTGAAAATTACATAGCACTAGACTAAGAACTCCTTGAAACCAAGACTTGTGTGTGTCTTTGTATCCCTACCTAGTTCTTGGTACAGAATCTGGGATAGAGAAGTCTTTAACTAAATATTTATTGAGTGAACATTGGTAATTATGGTTTACAACTTATTTCCAAAGATATTATCTGATTTGATACTCATGGCCCTATGCTGCAGGTTCATTATCCCCATTCCACAGGTAAGAAAATATGATCAAACAGATTAGGTGGTTTGCCTAAGACCATATAATTAGTGAAAATCAGAATGTCACTTGAACTTGGGCCTTCTGACTCTTTCAAGTATATGGTATCCTTAAATATTGTCGCTGGCTATTTAACCGGTAAGTCACTTTGGAATAACTGTGGCAATACACATCACTAGCAATAAAAACACACCAGACCATTTGGACCATTCCTTGGAATTAGTTCAAAGGGAATGCTGCAGATGAAAGGGGGAAAAAGCTACATACCAAAGATATTCAATTTGGTATTACTTATTTTGTCAAAAACTAAAATCCAGTTAAAGTAAGAGGAGACTAGTTAAAAGTCAATTAGAGCATATCGACTCAATTGAATATTATTATATTGAAAATAATTTTGGAGACTTTGTAGCAATATGAAAAAAAAGCATATCATAATGTTATGGTAAAAAAGATAAATTCTAAGTTGTGATTCTGCTATTCTGCAGATTCTGCAAAACTCTATAGAGTTTCAGGGTGCCGTGTTGCTTGGCTTTACACTGTACATCAAGCTGTAAAATATCTAAATATCTAGAACTATCTAAAATGGGAAATAATACAGACATAACCACCCTACAAGGTGACTTGCAATAACAGCATCAGACTGAGTACCAAACACTGTAGAAATTTAGAAGAGAGGGCATCAGTATCAAGTGGAATGACCAGGAAAGGTTTTTGTTTGTTTGTTTGTTTGTTTGTGGGGGTTTTTTTTGTTTGTTTGGTTTCGAGTAGATGGCATCTAGCTGAGTTTTAAAAAATGGGCAGAATTTCAATAGGTTAAAAAGCACTTGTGGATGGTTGGGAAGACATTTCAAACAGAAAGGGGCAGGAGCAAAGGCAAAGAGGAGGGGCAAGGAATGCACATTCAAGAAGTGGCAGGTAACCTTATTAAAAGAGCCGGTCTGAAGTGTAGACAAATCGTAGTGAGCAATAGGACGAAAGAGATTCTCTACCTTGGCACTGTTGATACTTTGAGTTGGAAAATTTGCTTTTAGAGCTGTCATGTGCATTGCAGGATGTTCAGCAATATCCCTGGCCTCCCCCCACTAGATGCCAATAGCGAGTCCCCAATTGGGACCAACAAAAATGACTGCAGACTTTGCCAGATGTCTCCTGGAGGGCAGAATCACCCCTAGTTGAAAACCACTGGGCCAAAACCAAAGATGGAAACTTGGTTTCAGCCAAAGTGTGAGCTCCGGCTAACAGGGAGTGGTAAACCAGGGGCACTTTAAGAAGGACTGGTTCGAAGTCTAGGCTCTGAAGGCACATCCATGAAATCCACAAGAGACCCAAGAACACTGAGCAGAGCTGGTATTTTGTTTTTTTCCTTCCTGAGCTAGAAGGTAGGTTTAGGCCCATTTTTGGGATGACTACAGAAGGAACGTTGAAGAACTACAAAAGAACTCTGGACTACAATGGTGAGTCATAAATTTTCTGTTGTCTAAACCAGGAGAATGATAAAAATAATGAGCATATTCTGGTTATTAATCCAAGGACTGCATTTAGGATGGATTAAATCAACCAGCACCCGAAGGCAGGAAGACAGGGGACACTTTAGGGGTGGGTAGTAATCATTTTGGTGTGAGAAAAAAGAGCCTGAAACACTGGGGCATGTCTGACAGGGATGGATAAATGATGTCAAAGTCAAAGAGTTTCATCAGAAGTTTAAATGAGCTAAATGTATTGCACCTTATCTAAGCTTCTGGAAACTTTAGCTGTTACTACAATTTAACTATGAGCAGAAAAGCTGCATGAGCTTGGTCACATTTGGTAAATTTTAGTACCACAGGAAGACTCCTTCAAGAGTTTCCTTTATTATTTTTAATTCCTCGGACTTACACAGCTTCATGACACCAGACCAGAAAAGGATTAATGAAATAAGTTTATAAATATTTATAAATTGATTTTATTTATGCAGCTTTTTTGGAAAAAAACAAAAACAAAAAACAAAACAAAAACCAGCAACCAGACCTGGGACTGGCAACACTGGAGCTGCCAAGCAAGAGGGCAGTAAAGTACCCCCGTCATTCCAAATTCGAAGCATTCTTTCCTTTGGCACTTCAACTCCTTGCAGAATACTTTAATATGTCTGATGTTTTAACAGTGATATCCTCTCCAGCTGCTTGCCGTACTGAGCTTTTTGGTAAAATTCACTTAGGGTATGGAGTGAAGCAGTTCCATTCTAGTAGGCTCTGGAAGTCCACATTCTTACTCCTTTCTGTAGTTTTCAATTGGAGTAGAACAGAAAGGCTCAGGGGCAGACTCTGCTGCAATCATAGTTTATGAATCAATCTCACTGAACTTTCTGCACTTTCTGCTTTCAAATAAGCTTGTGATCTGAATAAACCAGGCTTTCCCACATTACAAAAGACATAGGTCGCAGAAATATTTAATTATATTACGTACCTTTTTTTTTTTTCTATTAAGCTACAGCTTTACTCAAAGAAGGAGATCAGAGACAGGGAAGTGATTTGTCATCTTTTAAAATTCTGAAAATGTAGTAATGACAAGTAAAATAAATTATAATGAAACAAACCCCTTAACCTAAAACATGTATTGATTTTAACATATATGATAACCATTTATATTTCATATAGGATCAGATGTTTTTTGTTGTTTTTGTTTTTAGTATAAAGGCCCCTAGAGTGAGAAAATAATTATTCTTCCGTGATAAATTCCCATTATGGGCACTAAGATTTTCTATTTCTATTGTTGCTCCCCTTATCAGCTATTATCCTTCAGTACCATCTCAGAATCACTCAATGGGGCTCCTCCACTCCCCCTTACCATAAACTTGTGCCTGTACATTTTTAAGCTTTTTTAAAACAATCATCTGTACCTTAGAGCATGGGCCCTACCCTTGAAATTTCTAGCCAAATAAAGCAATTGAATTATTTAATTCGAAAGCAGGAAAGACTTAAATGAATGTCTCAGTCGGGTGAACTTCGAAGTCCTGGGATGAGAAGTTTTATGCTTCTCAAGTCCCTTCATTGGTCTGATTGTTCTGCCACTGCTTAAGCATGTGTCCAAAGAAAAAGCTGTGTATCAACAAAATAATTGATAGTTATTTTCCCTCAAGACATTCCAAATTCTCCACTTTCCTCCCAAGGACTCCATCATAGCCATCTCAAACTTCAGTCATGCCATCAAACACCACCACCATATTTGGTCACATGCAATTACCCATCTCAGGCCTCCCTCCTCTGAAATAAACAAAGACTGAAAGGGTCCCACCCTCAGCTTCTTTGTTCCTGGTGCCTTTCTTCACAAAGGACACAGGGCAGCATTTCCTATGGGACAGTGCCCAGAAAACTGCTGGCACCCCATGCACACCGCTATTAACAGTAATAAGAACATGAGCTACATTTATAATCAAAGGAAACATGACCAGATCCCTGTTCCGGTTTAATAAGATAATTGAAAATTACCTCATGCAAGGTGTTCAATGACCAATAAATGTTTGGATTGTAGCCAATGGCCTCTGGATATACAGGCATTTGATTATGAAAGGATGTTTGGCTGTTTCCCAAAAAGAACAGATTAAAAAAAAAAAAAAGGGCAGAGTTATTTTTTTCCCTCTTCTGTGTGCACGGCATGAGAGCAAACACAGGTTAGGACAAGCTTGAATCAGGGACGGTCTGTAACCATTTGGCCAGTAGTGAAATATTCAACCTTGGGATGTTTTTCCACCAATCCTTAACCAAGGGCAAACTAAGTGGAAAGGACTCAACTCTTACAGGGAAAGTTAAATGAATAGCCACGAAGACTTACAGAGAGAACTCCTGAGGACCAGTCAAGTTTTAATAATTAGACTTTATAAACAAGGACAATCTAGTACTGATACTTCAGGGGTAAAATTTGGGAAAGAAGACTCATTTCTATAGTTCCTTGCCTAAAAAAATCACGTATATTTACAGCATCTTCTAACCAGCATTTTTGAAACTCTATTATGAATTGTGTTTCTATAGTCATTAATAAAGAATGTTATAAGGAATAGTATTTCACAGTAAATTCCACAGTGGGATTTCTTATTTTCTGCCTGCTTTCATATTCAATAATCAAAGAAGTAATGTTTTAAAATTTCTTTTGCTAAGTCGGAACTTTTTCAGGTTTTCTTTTTCATTTTAGCCACCCACATGAGAGATCTCCTGCTGTGGAGAAGCATCCTACTGATACTATCCATGTTTCTTGAGTGTAGCCTGGCTACAAAAAAAGGCAGTGAATTGTCCATCTGGGGTAGAACAATTTCTCCCCCTTACAATAGATGGGCAGGGAAAGGCCACAACCCCGAGGGTTCTCTGTTTAGTACTCCTATTCATTACAAATAGAAGTCGAAAGAGAGAAAACAGGATTGAAGAAAAGTAGAGACAACGAAAATTGAGAAAAATAAAGGCACTGAAATTTTTGAGAAGGGAGTATGTAGTCATTTCTTCGCCTGCACTTAGACAAGAGAATGACATTTAGACTGGGGACCAGCCAGTCTCCATTTCTATTATACTGAACCATATGCCATTGCTGATACTTAAATGTTTTTTTAATATAAAAATAAATCATATGATCCAACATCATACTAACAATTGGAAGAAATTTTCTGATAGGTGCCACAAAAGAGTTACTTTAATTTAGACCTGAAGATCAAAGGATAGGTTTTGGTAGGAAATGACACGCTAGTTCAGAAGAAGTGACTTCACACTTCCGCTCTGAAGAGCTTTTTAAAGTATTCACCAATGACACTAGAGACCAGTAAGTACCTAGGTCCAGTGGAAATGAAAGAGATGACTTTCCTAGATGTTCTCTAGTCTAGAAGAAAGTTACCTGTGCCTTTGCAATGGCTTTCTTAGTTCTGCGGGAAGTTAAAAAGGACACCACCCCCTCTAGACTGGGATGCAGATCATCCAGTGGAGGGCAAAAATGGAAACCACATAAACGCATCATCCACTGAAGAGCTTCACTGAGGAGGAAATAAAGAGTTCAATTAGCAACCACAGAAAATTTGTAGGTCTTGAGCCAAGTTTACAGGGAACGAAGCTTTACTTCCCTTTACATCCTTAATCTTCTAGGTCTCAGCAGGGGTTGAAACAGTTCCATGTAAAAGAACAGGGCAGTTATTAGGCCCTTTGAACTGTACTGTGTAGGGTAATGCCAGTGGGACTGTGTTTATAGGTAAATTAGGAGCTTCAATGGTTTATTGTTAAGCTAACAAGTCATTAGAAGGTCTGCCCTTCCAAGCACTCTCTCTGAAGGTATTCATCAATTGTGATTCTGGGTTAGAGAAATGGAGTAGTTGATTAACACTAGTGTACTTGGCCCATCCCAGATGTGAGCAGAGAGGAAAAACTCTCAGAAACAGCATACTGTGAGCTTCATGTGATGGTGTTGATTTCATATTTTTAAGTGCAGTTTTGAATAAGATTACTTTGCTACCTAACAGATCTGACTAAATGAAGAGATACACTTTGACTTACGCTCTTTGGAACAGGGGAAGGCATGAATGAAGGGCTGAAGGAAACCAGCCAGCCCAGGATTATCCCCTTCTTGGCATTCGTCTTTCAGATACCCATGAGGTGTATTAAGAGCACACACCAGCTTCTATCGGAGTCACAGACACTGAGGTCAAAACCCATGGCCAACAGATTCTTAACTCTTTCATGGATTTCTAGAAAAGCATGAGAAAATCTTTTTTGTTCTTGGTAATTCTTTCCAATTCTTACTTTTGTCTCCCTTTCTCTTCCTCCCTTTTACATTCCACTCTCTTCCTACACACCTGCTCATGTTTATTAACTCTTTTGCTTAGAGAAGAGGTGGGCAGGGCATGTCTCAATACTCTGAGAGACACTACCAGTGTCAGGTTGACCATAAACAGATAAAGCAATAGATTCTGCTATCATAGTTATGCTCCAAGGGCAAAAGCTTTAATTCTGAATGCATATTCTTATCGAGACATCAAATACATCTACAATCTAGTTAAGACATATTTAGTTTAAGTTTAGTCTATTTCATATTTTTAGGTTAAGAAAGTTCCCTTTTGAAAGGCATTCTTCTCCTTCATCTCTTATGTTACCTGGGTAAAAAGTTTATTACACTATAGACTACCAGATTTCTTTATTATTATTATTACTATTATTATTATTATTATTAGGCAAGAGGGTGGGCTTATACAAACAAAATGAAGATGGATCCTAATCAGATTTAAATGACTTTTTTTACTCTTCCTATTTGTGAATGAGTGAGTACCCTTCTATAAAGGGACCTTCCCATACACAGTTATCTGAAAAAAGAATGCAGTGCAAGACACCCTCAGTAAGAGACTGAGTTCAATGCTATCCACCCAGGAGAAGACTGTAAACAGGGTGTTAGGATGGTGGGGGCAAATAGTTTTCCAACACCTTAATTTAAATCTCCTATTGTTACAGAAAAAGGAAACCGTGATGAATCTTCACCATGCTCCTATAGATGCTGAGAGATTTTTAAAGATGGGATTTTTCTCGGGGTTTTTAAAAAGTTTTTCTGAAGGCAAAGCAAAATAACCATCACATAATGTAAACAATTCAGGTTTGTCTGCAAGTTGGAGTTAGTAAAAGAGGTTGCCTCATGGAAGCCTTCGATAGCAAACATCTGATGCAGTCAGACCCCACCAGTGTACAGAGTAGTAGTCAGCTTCATGATTTCATTCCTGTCCAGTTGATTTATATTGATTATTTATTAGTCAACGCACGAGAGCATGAAACACTGAGTTACTCACTTTCAAATTACTTCTGAGTTAAGAGGAAGGAGGAAAACGTCCTTCACAAATAGCATGGTGACTCTGCCCCATGGAAGATCCCACATCAGCTCTTATTTTATTCAGAAGTGACTTCTTCTTGACTCAAGGGCTTCTTCATCCCCTCCCCCACCCCCATGTCACAGTAACGCCAAATGCTGACAGTGCAGAAAGGAGGCAGCTGACAAAGACCACAGGTCCAGGTCATCCAGGCACTTGAGACAGAGAGCTGCAGCAACATGCAGCCATTTTCAGCCATTGCTGCCAAAGAGGAAAGCAGGCAACCAGCACTGTGCAGAGCATACCAGAAGCGAAGCCTCCTGTGGAAATCCACTGATCAAGACCAAGGGCTGGCACAGATGCAAAAGCAAAAACAAAGGGTTCTCTGGGTTTAGTAAACAGGCCCCAAAGATAGATGCAGGCATTACAATACAGACGGGGAGAACAAGAGCAACATGAGACAGACAAAGACTGGACCAGACACGAAAATTTCTTTGTTCACATTACCAGTCTTCCAGGGAGGAGGAACTGGGCATCAGAACCCACTGATTATGTTCTATGCCTGATTTTATCAAGTAAAACTGAGCAAACTGCCTATAATTCTCATCCCAGAGGGGAGAGCCTATCATTCTCCAGAAACTCCTATGTCATTTTCATGTAGTCTCATTACACAGGATCTTTAAATTATATAGAATTTTCAGGCATTGTTAAGTGTAGATATCTGAGCTGACGTGGCCTCTAATTAATATGCAAGAATCTGATAGCCAAAGGTGTAAAAAACTAGGTCATGGCTTTAAAAAGGCATGCATCTCGGTGAGCGTGAAAATATTTACCGTCCGTTGGTAAGAAGAGATAAACAGTATTTGAGATCACTGGTCTACAATAAAACAGATACTAGACTAGCTATAAGACTTAAAGAGAATAAAAAGAAGGGGAGAGCAGTACCAACGACAGAAGTCTGTCTGAACGAGAGAGATGTCTGCCTATGTGCTACTACATCGTACATCCGTAAACTCCTAGTCTATTGAGTGTCCTGTGTTTCAGTTTCACTACTGGAGGCCCATTCCATAAGCCAAGAAAGTAAAAGGGGAAGACCTCAACATTTAAGGGCTTTTCCTTCTGAGTTTCTAAGGAAAAGCAGAAAGCCTGCCACCTGTGGTGTCCCAACAAGAACTCCCACCTCTATGAAGAATTTAAGTCCTTCAGTCCAAGGAGAGTAAGAAACACCAGGTGCTGTTTGGACTTGGCAACAGGAATTGTCGGTCCTTCCAGCTAGAACAGGAAAGTGTTTTCAGCTGGGAAAAAAGTGTGTCTTCCCATGGCCCAGGTCAGTGGAGGGACACAGAGCAACACGAGAACTGTTCTTTTATAGCCCTCTCTTTATGACATCTGAATATGGTTGCACTTTTTCTTCTCAAATATTGGTGGTTACTGCTTAATTAAATTGGATAGTGGGAGGATATAGGACTGTTTTTAAGTTATAGTTCTCATTGATCAAGAGAGAAATCAAACTGTACTGGAAAAAAAAAAAAGAAAAAAGAAATGACATCGGGCTGACCATCTAGGTGCCCACCACTACCCATGGACAACAATAACAGTTAATTCCTGAAGGTGCATCTTCCAGTTTATACTGCAGGAAGTGTGATCAAAAAGAAGTAGGGAGTGGATAGAAAAGATAAAACGAACAAAGATTAAAATGGTGTCACTGTCCATTTATGACCCTATAATTTTATTGAATCATTTAACGAAGAGATTGGACACAAACTCCATATGATTCCATACAAATGGCCAACCCCACAAGTAAACTATGTGGCTTTATGCGAGCTGCATGACTGACATAAGCTATTTACCATTTTATCAGTGATGGAATAATAGAAGCAGGTGTTCCTGCTGGTCTAAGCAGAATACATTTACTGAACATTTTATAAATCTATCAGACTGTTGTATCAGTGATGTATTGTACTATTGCATTTTTCTTAGGCCTAAGTTATGAAAAAAAAATCACAAATCTCCTGCGAAGCATCAAAGAGTGAGGTACACATTCTCTATGCTCTTTTTTATGCCTATTTAGAAAAACAAACAAGCTTTCCACTCTAGTTGGAGAACTGCCTCTACATTAATTTCAAATGAAAAAAGAAACCCCACAATTTTCCTGTGAGCAACCCAACTTCCCAAGTTCTGGTTCATTTATTTATCTTTAATATTTCAAAGCTTTGTAGCTTTGGAAACATTTCTTTTAAAAAATGCTGCCATTGTAGGGAAATGCAATGATCGATAAAAATGAAAACTGGGATTGAATGTTTTGTCTGGTGACTTTCTATTGTTCCCAGATCTCTTCTGGGCTTCCTCTTTGATCTCAAAATTCTTACGCCCCCGCCAGTGCCGGGTCTCAGCATCCACTATAAATGTGCTCACCTACAGAGGTGCAAAAGCACTATTCCTCAGCCCTACTCCACACGGGGAGAGCTGAGATTCTCTCCCCCATATTATTTGCTAGAACTTGATCAGCCACCAAACTAGCACACATGAAGGACCGCTTAGTAGCCCTTGTCAAAAATGATGCTTCTCTGCAGTGTTAGACTCCTGGGGCTTTGCGCCAATGCCTAAGGCCTCTGCAGCCAGCACTTAGGCACAGAGAAATCACATTATACTCAACGAGAGGATGCATAAATGAATAAATATAAAAATAACAGGATGATGACAGAGTGGCAGGAAACTGGCTACAGCTCCTGAGGATGGTGGAGTTGAGGAAGGCCAGGAAAGAGGCCACTGTGGTGATTCTTAAGCTTCTTACTCCCTGATCTGAAAGTCAGGAAAGGACTGTGACCATGGAGAGACTGGGCAGGCCTGCTAGCTCAGTCCAGAGCCAGCTCAGCGGAAAATGAGCATCTGGGCTCCAATGCCTACTTAGAGATGCACTTCCCAAGTATAGTTAGAGGTTGTCCAGGCCCCAGGAGTATTACTTTTTTCAACCCATTTCTTGGCAGTCATGTTACTTAAAATCTCATTTGACACGGAGGATATTGGAGAAACGTCCTAACTTATCTTTGATACTTTAAATGGGGTTTTTTAGATTGCGAAGAAAAATGGCAGTGAAGAATTTGGGGCCACAGGACACCACTAAAATGGGTGGATGTTGGTTTTGAAAGGGACTTCAAGTATCAGCAAAGCAGAAATGAACTCCGTTATTATGAGATACTGAAGTTAGAAACACAGAAGGACTTTCTGACTAGAATGGGTACTGGACATTGAATTGTATGACCCATGGTGTATGACTCAGATGAGTATCTGTCTGTAGGGATAAGCCTTGGTCTTTGGTGGGCCTCTCAGGCCATAGAGGTTACGTTTCTTTTTCCTTCAACCTAAAAAAAAAAAAAAAATGCACAAGTCTTTTAACTTGAAATGGAGTTGATTCTCATGTCAATGCCATCCTTGGGGCTCCCTCCTACACAGCTAGGGAGAGTTTCCACCAAAGACCTGTTAGCACCTCCAGCAATGAGGGCCTTTGGACAGGGTGTTGGGCAGCTGTATGACTCTTCAAAATAGGATGTAGTGGAGTCCTTCTGGGTATTCTTACTACACAAAAACATACAATCATGACAAATTGAATGCATACATTTTATAGTAACCAACATTGATTGAGTACTTCCTTAGTGGTGCTTTATGGGCATCATCTCATTTAACCTTCAAAATACGATGCCCCTCTCACAAAAGTCCTTCTTACTACGCTCCATTTACAATGAGGAATGAAATGTGCTCAAAGACACACAGCAGAGGCAAGGCCAGAACCGAACCGGACTCCATATTCCACAGGGGACGTAGTGAGACATGACAAATGTCTTCCCATAATGCGCTCTCCAAAGATTCGAGAAGAGGACCCACCACCAAATCATAACCTTCTTTATTTAACAGTTCCCTATCAAATAACACAAATCCCAGTTTCGTGGAAGTAAGGCAGTTGTCGTTAGAGCTTCCTGGAAGTACTGAGACCTGTGGTTGGAATGTGACCGTGGCCAAGGTAACAAACATCTCCAGAAGGGAAAGTGGGCTCTCATCCTGCACTCTCTGCACTGGCCTCTGACTATCAGTGCTTGACAGTGCAAATCCAAATTTCAGACTTGCCAGTTCTGGAATTAAGTCAACAAATAGCTGAAGGCATATCCCAAGACTGTTTTTCATAAGGCTCTGAGGGGTTTCTAAAAGGTGATTTCTAAAAGGCAATTTTGTGATGTCTTGGAAAATGCATGTTAACTTGCCCATCCTAATTTTGCATTCTTCAATATCTAATACGTATGAAATCTATCAAGACTTCTTCCTTCCACTTGGGAATCCCTTCTCAAGTGAAGAGAAAAGCATCATAAGAGAAATGACCAAAAGCATGTAAGTTGGTTTCCAACCCAGGTCAACTTTGATTAAAACTGAAATCCCAGGTAGGTATTAATAAAATGCCTGGTATGACCCCCCCCCCCCCCCCCCGGGCAAGTACACACCACCAGTCATCTAATTAAAAATGTTTCCAAATGCCACTGAAAGTGAATTGTCTAGAACAGGCAAGAGGACTTTACACTCGAACTTTCCTCCAATCAAACTAACAGTGTCTCTGGGTATGCTGTTTATCTAAATCCTAGCCCATATTCTTTCCAGAGCCATTTGTATTTTTGTTAATTTGGTCCATTAATATATCTGGTAGAACAATTTTACAGCAAGACTATACCTCTAATTTTCTAAACAATCACCAGTGTTAGCCTTTACTTAATGCTGTGGGACTTGAGATTTCAAATAAATCCATATAGTGCCAGAAATCTTTTTTTACTCTTTCTTAGCCCCAACAAGTCAGAACTTGAGTTGGATTTTCCACAGGGATAAGGTGTGAGCACGATTTCCACACTTTCAGGTGAGTATTTATTATATCCCTCAAGATACTCTCTTTTCTCAGAATTCAGATATTGTTTCTGGAGCTTGAGTGCTTTGATTCAGGTTTCAATAATCCCTTTTAATGACAAGTATGTATGACGAATTAAGCAAGATATTTAGTCTATAATGGACTTTTGAGCTATATTTAAAAATATAAGGGAAATTCTTATAAAATGTGCAAAGGTGAAGGAAAATGACAAGTTTAATTATCAGAAACAGCAAATACAGTTTTTTTTTTTTTTTTTTTTTTTGCTGCTAAGCCTCGAAAAAGTTAAGTAACCAAAAATTATTATTTTGGGGAATAGAAGTATTATTATAGCAGCTACTGTGTATAGCACATGGATTATGTGTCTGCTATTATTCTAAATGCTTTCTCCCTTCAGACTTTTAAGTATCAGTTTGGTTTCCAGTTGAGGAAACTGAGGCAGATGGTTAAAGCAACCTGCCTAAGATCACACAGCTAACAGACAGCTAGCTAGCTGAGCCTGGTAGCGAAAAAAGGGAATTTGAGTCTACAATGCATGCCCTTAACCACGACCTTCTACTGTCTTTGAATACAGATGTAGAGTAAATATTAAGAAATCTTCCTGACCTAAGGCTAGTGAGTTAAAAAAAATCAAACTACTTACAAAGAAAAGGAAATGACATACTTCCATGGGATAAGTTGGGTGGGGAGAGGGGCACCTAAACTTCCACTACTACAAATCAGGAGAAAGGACTCGACACATTTCTTGTTTATCTTTGTAATGTCTTCCTCCTTGTGGCATGTAGTGCTTGTCCATCCCCGAGTGCGGAGACATCTATAAAGCCGCTGCACCCTTACGGAGGGAGTTAGTGCTGAACAAGTCTGTTTGAAACATATGTCTCTTTGAAAGTTTAATGGAGGCTTTTCCCTCATTCTCCTTGTTGCTCTTTAGGAAACAGCCTGCATACTTTCAGGGACGTCTGCCTTACCTTGTTCTCCTGGAAGAGGCAAGCTCTCCATGTTCCTAAGGAAAAAAACGATCCCTTTGATCATGCTGCCTGCATGTCAGACTCTCTTCACAAACAACACACTTATTTTAAAAAAAGTTCATTCTCACTACAGAAACCTGGCTGCATGACAGAGTTTGGAGGAAAGTCACCTGTTAGACACCTTTTACCACGTCGCCCCTGAAATCCATCAGAGGTGACCCAACTGTATTATCTCGAAACACACTGTTACCCTCAACCAATAAAACACTTTATGGTGTGTCCTTTGGGTTCATAAGCAACCTCAATAATAATCTATTTTCAGTTACAAGTCAAGACAGATCCAATTCTTAATGTTCTAATAAATAAATGGTCTAACAATTGGGAGCTAATTGTCACAGTGGGACAGTGTGAAAGGCTTATAATCATGGCCTTTATTATCACAATTAATTTTCATATTGTAGCAAAATATAACCTTGGGAGCCCCTCAGAATTAAAAAAAAATCACTTTGTACTCAAATGTAGAGTTTATGTGCTTTAAACAAATTTTGGTAATTTTAAACTCTCTCCATCTCTTCAAAATGAATAATCAACACTTCTTTGCTATTTGAGAATAATGACTGGAGCCATAAAAATTCCATTTCCAAAGAATAGATGCCCTATTCATGGGCAAAGTACTTTCAGTATTTTACAGATTTACTCTTTTAGATCTGTGTCACAAATCTCTAAGAGATCTTTTATTTATTTAAGGCCAAGATACATTTAGGGACAAACAAAAAGTCAACGGTAAACCAGAAGTAGATTGGCACAATAAACATCCTTGTTAAGAGGAAGCTCTTATAAAAAGCATGCTAATAAATCCAATAACATTTAGAGCATATTACTAAGAGCAGGTTAAAATAGTGCTGAGATTTGGGGAAGTAATTAGTGCTCAGAATATACCACAGAGGTTTACTTGGATTTTTTGTTTTTAAGGAAAATAACAAAGGTTCAGTCTTGGATAATTAAATATACAGAGGATTCAAAATTCATTTACTTCACGTGAACAAAGGTTCAGTAATTATCTCCCCAATAGCAGAGGGGAATTGGGCACTGTGGTTTTGACTGGGGCCCTGTACAGAGTGGCATGCTGTTTACTTCATTTAACTTTCTTTACTATTATTAATCTTGGGGAAATTAGACTCTTCTCTGAGCAGTCTGAACTGCCATCCTCCAAACAACTGGATAATCAAGTAGGAAAAACCTTCTCTCTGAGACACACCTGCCACCAGCACTTGATTTTTCTTAATCATCCCTCCCTGAGAGGGTGAAATGAAAAGAACATTTCTCTAACAAAATTTCTGGCATAGGCATACTGAAGAGATCATTGGAGGATTCATATAAATCAGTTTGGCTGAACTTGGTAAAATGAAGCCAAACAAAAATGACCAGCTTCCCCGCCAAGTGGATGGAATTCAGTTAAATCATCAGAGAACCTGCGTCCCTATTTCTGACCTGGACAGGACCCTATCCTGTTAGGGCTGGCAGCAAGGGTGTCTAACTGATTGTCGGCTCTGCTGTATACATGCTACTTCTCAGAGTGCAATGGTCGAGAGCATTGGGATGAGCTAATCTCTAAACATCAGTTTTCCCACCCCCAAAATGTAGATGATAATCCTTGCCTCCTCCATTTCTTTGCAGAACCAACTGAATTAAGACACTTAGTAGAAAACTTGGTGCACATGGTGCAGCGGGCAATTATTTGCAACAATAAAAATTATTAGTATGAACTTCATGCAAGAGTCTCATTAGAATAAAGTGCTGATGTAACAATACACCTAGACGTGCTGGGTTGTAGCATAAGAACCCTGGATTTTGATTCAGGAAAATGAAAGACAGAATCCCATTTCTCCTGCTCCGTAACTGTGGGACGGGGAGCGTATTTCCTGGGTTCTCCGAATTTCAGTTTCTCCATATGAATAATGGGAACCCTCATTGCCTTCAACACAGAATAAAGGAGATGATGCCAGCTTGAAAGTGCCTCGTAGAGTGATGGAGCACTTAGTAAGTGCTTGACAAGGACTAGCAGAAGCTCCATCTCTCTGTAGAGCTCCATTTATAAGCCTCTCTTCCAAGAGCTAAGACACAGAACACTGGGTCATCAGCCAGTCGTGGATCTGTAATGGGCATGCATGTGGCACAAAGTGGCCTCTGAAGATGTCAATATTACAACTTATTTTTCTAAAAGGCAAAAAGCACCCTCTTCTTAATTCAGTCTCAAGCTTGCCATTCCCTGTGGGTTTGATCTCCTCCCCTTATACTGTGAAAATCTCTTCTAATACCACCATTTTATATTCACATCCATATCCCATGACAAAATGGAAGTCTTAAGCAACAAAATAAGGTTACCATGGAATAACTGATAACTGGACATGTTTATAGGTTATGAAATCCCCATAAAGCAAGCATTTGTGCATGCTGTGTCAGACTGGAAGCATTTCTCACGGACAGATGTGTCATATGTATACACTCAATATACAGTGAATACAAGGTAATAAAGTTCAGCTGAGATTCTTTCAAATGGGTCTTAAGCATCATAAAAGGTCCAAAAAAGAAAGTGGACAAAATAAGCACGAAAATTCCTTGCCAAGAAATTTAGGATTTAGGAGATTATGCATGATTCGTGAATATGATATCACAGGGAACAGAAGAAGGAATAGAAAGGCCTGGACGCATGAGGATTTTTAGTAGCTAAATGGTTTTCTCTCCTGGCCAAATAGGCTTAAAATGTTAGTGGAGGTGGCATGAATTAAATCTGAAACAAGTAATTGTTCTGGCATGCAAAACTTAATAGGCCCAGCAGCTAACATGGAATTCTGTAATGCACCAGGTCAAAATAAAATAATTGAGATATTGCCCTTGAACTGAAACCTCACATGTTTGACCCTCTCCTCTGCCCAGAGTCAAGGGAAGTAGACACTGTACTTTCACCATTAAATCAAATGGTGCTATGTCAAAGGTGCAAGGAAAGGAGACAAATTTGGGATGGAAAAATGAAAGCTGAGTCATCCCATCCTTGATTCAGCTATGGTTGTGATGTTTATGATCCAAAGGAGCCAAGCCTCGACCTTCATTATAGAAACTGCCATAGAGCCTGGGCTAACAAAATTTGCAAGGCTACTTTCCTCAATGAATTTCATAGGCTCTTCAGCCTCCCTTTCTCACTTCTCATTCTCACAACACCCAAGTGAAACAAGCCCATATCAAAAGTTGATTAGATGCTTCCTGAGAACCTGCCAGGGCAAAGCCACTCAAGAGACACAAAGATACTCATGCAGGAGTAGGAATAACCTAGTCTAACTAGGAAGGCAACACTGGGTGTTCACGTCCATTTGCCTATGATTTATCTGGAGGGATAAGATGAAAATGCAGAATAATTAGTGCTATGGAAAGTGCTTACCACCCGAACATTCTTTAATTAATACTTGCTAGTGAATAAGAAAGTGAATGATTGAGTGAATGAATGAATAAATGAAAGTGCTAATAAGGCAAAACATAGTAAGTGCCAAAATGTCAGAGGAATAGGCCATCCCAGCGGACTTGAATGAACAGGAAAGCTCCCCTGAAAAGGTAGACTTGTGCTAAGCTGTTAAAGACAGGTTTTACTTTAAATTTTTTATTGTTATGTTAATCACCATACATTACATCATTAAAAGGCAGGTTTTAAAAATAGATATATTTACATTTATATTTACCGTACTATTTTTTTAGGCAATAATAAATTTATCTAAAATTCATTTACCAAGGGTAAAAAAAAAGAACACCTAAATTGTGAAATAGTATTTTCCTTAGATAGTTAATGGCTGATTCTGGATAAATGCCCTCAAAATAAAGGTAAGAATTATGCTTCTGATACTTTCATCAACTGCCAAATATCAACGATAATATTTATTTTCCATTGTCACTGAGGCACTGACATAACTAACATTATTTCAAAGTATCTGCTGATTACAAAATGCAAAACAATGATAATAACTCTTCATATGACCCTTCACAAATTCATTAAACTCTGAAGAAGTTTCTCTAGTAGAAAAACCAACACTACTTCACAATCACCTTTCAAGAGATTGCTGCTATTTGCAATTCTCTTATTGCACTGCTCCTGCTATATATATACATTTGCTATAACCAGTGTACTAAAAACTGCCAATGCCTAATTGTTATAATTTTCGAGCCTGTAGAACTGGCTAATGATTTTTTTGCTGTTGGCTAGTTTGATGGTTCCTATATTGAGAAAAGCGAGTGTTCTCTTCCTCCATTCCCATGACCATCTACCTGCGTGTGTATTTTAAATACTAGTGGGGCTCCTGAATATGTTTTAAGTGTCTGGGTAACGATAAAGAACAATTTGCAAGGCAAATGTATTTATCAGCCTGATCTCTTGACCTAAGGTTTTTGATGATGTTTGTTGAGAACTTTGGGCATCAACAGTGGCCTTTGAATCTCTACTGTCTTCAAAATTCTAGTTGTGTTATTTCCTTTGGCTTGGAAAAAACAGTGATTTGAAGATTTAGAGAATAAATCTAGGGGAAAATATACTAAATGAACATCATGCTGGCATGAGCACCATTCATTCAATAACAGAATCAGTAAACATGAGCAAAACAAAACAAAACAAAACAACCCACCACCACCACCACCAAAGTTCTAACCACTAACAGCCAGCGAAGTAGCAAAAGCTAAAGTTTGTATCCTCTCCTAGCCAGAAGATGGGAATCCTAATCAGGAGTTTGGGATTACAGAATAAGATCTGTGCTCTGATTTGATACATCAAGCTTTGCTAAGCATTATATTTCACTTTAATTCTGGATATTGCAAAGAGTGACATGAAGTAACTGTGTTCTAGAGGAAAAGAAATATATACTGTGCCCCTTTAGTAAAACTGTTTTTAAATTCTAATAGAATTTCAAGGTTATTATCTATTTCAGATCAACAGTGGGGGTCAGAGTTCACAGCAGCCAGAATTTACAAACCTCCAATGGGTTTTGATTGACAGCAATCAGCATCTCTTCAGCATCACTGAGGGAACAAAGTACAGGTCAAGACAGCGGGCGATTTCATCTGTCATTTTTAATTATCTAAATGATATTCACAGACAAAACCTTTCCCATCCATCAGGGCATCACATTACCATAGACAATGTTTGTTTAAAGAAGAGGCCATAAAATCAAACAATTATGAATGCAGACAAGCCTTGCTATTGACTGCATAAATAATCAAGCAAGAGTTCCAAAACTCTCTGCTAATGAATTGGTGGATTGCTGGCAGGAAGTGGCAAGTAATAATATAGACAACAGTCTAATGTTCTTATTGACTTTTACTAAAGCTTGACTACGGTCACAAAGATTCAAAAATGACGTCAAGTGAGGTTTCCATAGGAGCGGTATTGATAGCAGTACACAGCTAAAATACAAGTAGTTAACTCTTGACCTTATGGTAGGACCAGAGATCCCCCGAGAGCGCTGAAATGCCTGCAGTATAATACATCATGAACTGAGCCAACAGCCACAGGGTTCCTGACAGCATTACCACACAGGCGAGAGGCCCTTCTTTTGGTATTTGTAACATAGTAATCTCTAATAATTCAGCTACAAACCTGAAAATTAACTCTATTTCAGTTTGTTACATGAGTAAATACAATTTTCTACCCCTTCTTCCCTTTCTTCTTCTTCTTCTTCTTTTTTTTTTTTTTTTGCAACAGCAGAGGAAGGGTATTACCTAAAGCACACGTTAACTGGTAGCAGCTGGCTAAAGTGTAAAGAACTGGAAGCAGAAGACACTGGGCCCCAGAAGTGGTGCAAACACTCCCACCAGAGCGTGCTTAATGTGATGCAGAGCTATAGCTCTGAGTAACTTCCATCCTTTGGCTGAAGTATGCCATCCATAGAAATGCAAATTTGTAGTAGCTGTTTTTATAGAACTTCCTTATTCCTTTATTCAACTGTCTTCATAAGAAGTCTCTCCCTCACTACTTTTTAAAATTATCAGTAAATAGGCTGACCCTAGCTTAACAGGTAACATTTTGCTCACTTAAGGGAATCATCAATTAATAATGACCCTTGCTAAATAAAGCATCTTGAGATAGGCACACTTTATTAACAGGTTGCTAACAGACAGGCTTGAGCCGTTACATTCCTGCTCATCACTCATCTCAACACATACGGAATGCTGCCGTATCATTTAGTACAAAATAATTTTTAAAATAAATATATTTACCTTGAAAAATGTACTCTAGAGAAAGGACATTTTCTCATTGATATCACAAAGGAGAGTTTAAGGGGGAGACTGCATCTACCAGAGTTCACCCCAGCAAATGCGATTTCCGGCAGATGCTCAGCAAATCACAACCCACGGCCACAGCCACAAGACTGATAGGATCATTTTCTGCTGTTAACCTCCAGGTTCCAAGTTCACATTTTATGAATTGAGAAGACACGGAATAGGAGAGGGAGAAAAAACAGGGAGTGCAAAAAAGAGGCAAAATTCCACTGGCAGAAGACCAGAAGTGAGGGAGAAAACAGGATAACATGAATGGCAAAATGTAAAATCTGTCCCTGTTTTAGTAGATACTATGCAAACAACACACCACAACAGAATTTTATCTACTCGCTTTTAGGGGTTTTCCAGGGTTTCAGACCCTTGGGAAATATAGAAATAGTCATAACAAAATACAAAAGAATGTTCTACTAGTTTCAAAAGAAATATGATACTAATACAGGTGTTATGCTGATAAACTCTAGTCCAATTCTGAGCTTCAATACTTCTTAAGCTATTATTGCATTATTTTTTATTAAAATTTATATGCAAAAAAAAAAGCATAGTCCCCAGGCTCAGAGAGAGTTAGGTACGGATCCTATCATCATCATTTACTAGCTAAATGACCCTGAGCCTTTTTTCTCTTATCTATAAAATGGGAATGCTAACAGCTCTTTCACTGGGAGACTGTGAATGTTAAGAACTCAGTTATACAGCATATGATGGATGCTCAGGAAATATTAATTCCTTCCTTTCCCTCTCTATATTTATTTTTTTGTATTTAAATTCAATTAATTAATGTATAGTGTATTATTAGTTTCAAGGTAGAGCTCAGTGATTCAACAGTTGTATAGTTTGTATTTATGTAATATATATATGTTACAATCCAGGGGTAATCTCAAGAGCAGGAAAAATGAGCCACTTTTTACTTCTGTACAAAGTAGACTACAACAAGAGGATCATTACCCGCCTATCCTTGAACTATTAAGATAACCCTATTAGTCAAACTAATTTTCTCAATAAATATATAATAGTCTCATAAGAATTGTCACTTTAACTTGCTTTCTTTAAACTGAAAATGTCAGCCCTCATCTGAAAACAAAGCTCCAGAAATGTTTTAGTTGCTGATTTATTAGGAAATGTTTTTATTCGTCTTCATTGGGATCATCTTCACCAGAACAACTACTTTCTTTATGTGAAATTCAATTAGTCATTTTAAAATTGTGGTATGTTTGAGATAAAGTATATCTGGGAGTTTGATCCAAGACCTTCTGCTGCCATCAATATACCTAAGGGTGAACATTTCTCTGAAGTTCCGGAAAAGCCAAGAAAAATAACATGGCATCCCGTAGGATTAACTGCAAGGTTATTACCATTGGCCTCACTTTGTGCTTTTTCTATATCTGACCATAAAAACTTCAACATAATGTTTTCTCAGCCCTGAAAAGAAAATATCACCTCTCCCTCTGTCTCTATCTCTACCTCTTTCTCTCTCTCTCCCTTCTCTTCCTATCAAAACTTAGAAAAGCTTTTGAGATATCATGAACCTGAATGAAAAGTGAAGTTAATAATGTTGGTAGTGAATTAAGATATAGGCCAAAAATCCTGGACTTCTACTTTCCCTCTGCTTAAGCACCTACTCTTGTCTCTTCATATTTGATTATTTGCTTTGGTATTATGATGTTTCAGACTTCTGGGCCTTAGTACTCCCTTTCTTGTTACCTCGATGGACATTACATAGTTCAAAGGCAGGCATAATTTAAATGGATGGTAGGAACAGGTAAAGAACAAAATCTGCAAATGTTCTAAGCTACACATTTGTTAAAAAAAAAAAAAAAGTTCCAGGACAGTGTGTCTTTTTAGTTTTTCTTTTAAGGAACAGAACTACAGTTTTAAATTAAATTGCAAAAAAAAAAAAAAAAAAAAAAAAAGAAGGAGGGAGGAGAATGAAATGTAGTTATTTTAACTTTGAGAGAATTCAGCAACGAAATGCAGTGATAAAATAAGAAACAAAAAGGTGTCACCCTTCTTTTCTTAGTGTGGGTGTAGATATTAGATCCTAAAAATGCAAGGTAACATACAAACAAAGATGCATATTTTTCCTGTATTTTAACGATGGGAAAATAATAGCACCCATGAATTTCTAGGTATATTCCAGGCAAAGATCAGAGAGAAGGAAAATGCAGCTAGAGGGGAACATCCATCGCTTACATACTTGGTGCGGTATACCCTACAAATTGGCTATTAGACCTGCCCTCATCTCTGTACAGAAGCAGCCACAGCTGGAGCAGAACTATAATGTAATAGGGGATGAGGTGTCTTTGGATAAGGGCCAGCATCTTAATTCCTGTTGAAAGAAATATTACCAATAGAAATATTGACTGCCAAATTATTCTGAAGCAAGAACACGTTCTTCTTTTCCCTAACACTCTAATCTCTGATAAAGCAAGCCTTGGTCTCCCTACATTTTTCTCAGATTGCTGTGTTTTTTTGTAGGGAGGTGGCATTTTTTTCTACCCTATTACTGCCAGGAATCTTGTTGGCATCTGTGTCTGCAAGTCAAGAGACAAGGAGGGATGGGCACCAAAAGTCCTTAAAGGAGGAGTGCGCTTTTCTGCCATAAAATATAGTCCTATCAAATTTAAAATGCTCAAAATATAAGAGTTCATCTTCATTAGAGAGTGACTGTATTCTGAGTGGACTAACTCCTTTCTACCTACCTCGGGTCCATCCCGGCCTCCCCTCACTTCCTCTCATGCAGATTCTGTGAATACTGTTAGATTTCTCTTTTCTAACATGAGGCATTCTAGATGACATCTGAAGAATAAAATTCTTTCCATGGAACAACATTCGGCTGACAGATGACCATATGACACCCTTCAAACAGTACAATATGTCACTATCAGAACACGACTGCTGGGAAGTGTATCTTCAAGGTAATATTTAATGTTCAAGTCAAAACATAATGGAATTAGACCAGCACTTAGTGTGAACACACATAAAGAGAGGAAACAACACGCCTCACTCAAAAATTGTGTCTGGTTTACAAAAAAAAAGAAAAAAACGTTCTATTTTATAAACGAGAGAAAGCTAATCATGCTTTAGCTCTAAAATGAAATCATAAACAAGTATTAAGTTAAACTTGGGTTTTTTTTTTCTACGATAAAGAATAACTAAGATCAATTTAACCTTTTTGCTTCATCTTAATGTCACACTAAAATTTAGGCAATAAAATTGAGATTGTGGCTTTAGCCCCAAGCAACAGCCCTGTTCAACTCACTCGAGCCCTCCAAGATGTGAGGGCGGCAAATGTCACTTTGTAGATGACATATGAAGGAAAGAACAAAACCGAGGTGTCCAATTCTTTCACTCTTGAGTTTGAACATAAAAGTTAACACGAAGTTCATTTTCTAATAACATACGCATTTTGAGGGTTATTAGCAAGGCCAGTGAATTAACCCAATTGCATTCCCATAGCAAGTTCTGCTTTCCCCCTGGTAAAGCTGGTTGCAAAGCAATCTTGAGAGAAGTGACTTTGTCGTTATTAAAAGGACTTTAAAGGAAACACATACAGTTTCTAAAGCCAAGTACCCACAGTAGAATATTTTTGTGACATTTGTTCCGAATGACTAACATTTTTATATTCCAGATATTAATAATGATCGTTCATTTGCTTTAAAGTATTATCATTATTTACTTCCTTCCTCTGTCTTGCCAAGAATGTGTTATGTCTTTTACACAATACCAAGACATCTGTCTTTTTAAGCACAGGATACTCACAGTATCTTTCGCAGAAACTATTTCTTTCATTAACTCTATGAAGCTTAAGAGTCTACAGCATAAGTAGAGGTGATGTGCCTCACGAAGAGGAGACAAAGAACAAAGGTTTTATAATAACGATGAAAATAGGAATCAATGTATCAGATATGGAGCCCTTACTAGTTGCCAGGCATGGCGCAAAGGGCTTTACAGGGGTTATTTTATTTAATTCTCTTATTGATCCTTGAAATATGCACGATAAAAGTCTGTTTTAAAACTCAGGATCTCCTTCTCTCACCCACTGCCTCAGACCACAGTCTCCATATTGGGTTGTCTGGGTTCAAATTTCAGCTCTATTATTTGCTAGCTCTATGAATTTGAGTAAGTTACTTGTCTAAGCTTTAGTTTCCCAGTCTGTAAAGAAGAGTAAGACTATTTTTTTCTGAAACATCTCTCAGCTCCGTCTCCACTGCAATCTCACGATCACGTCCCAGTTCAAGCCTCATCACCTTTGCAGAGACTCTCCCAGCCTCTGTTGGTAGTTTCCCCCTTCCCACACGTTCTTTTCCCTCCCCCATTCACCTCCCATGAAGATCCCAGTTACGCCCACAGACTTCCAGGTAAACCCTAAGCCCCAGGATTCGGTACCAACCTGACATTCTCTCTAGACTCCTCTCCCGACCCTCTTTAACCCACCATGCTGAAGTAACTATGTGAACGCCTGTCTTTCTTGTAATACTGCATGTTCCCTGGAGGGAGAACTCTTATTGGTATCCCTCACGTCTAACTCTGGACTGGCACTAACAAGCGCTCAATAAATAATTTTTGAATCCAAATGAACAGAATGCTAATGCTAACTTTCGTATAGCCCCCATGCTGTATCCCCACAGAACCCCTTCCTACATCTTTAACAAAGCCCTGAGCACCTGGACATGCCATTCTCATCACCTGGAGGGTCCTTCTTTCCTTCTGCATTTGGTAGAACCACACTCACACACCAAGTCCTGCTCAAGGATCACACAACCTGTGGTACCTTCTTTGATTCTCAATGGAGAATTCAAGCCTTTTCCCTCAGGTCTTCCTTTGCTTTTTGAGTCTTTCATAACGCTAGGTCTGCTCCTCAAAGATTTTATCACAATTACTTATTTCTATATCTATCTCCTTAGCCTGACTGGAGAAATGCATAAAAACAAGGACCATAACTATTTCTTGGTATTTGCAGTATCTAATTGCAAAATGCAGTACTCAATAATTCTATAAATACATATGTGTTGAATTAGTATGCAAATTAGTGATAAATCAACCATCATTTTGCTGAGAGGCCCTTGTGATAGGGGACCCACCACCCCACCAACCCTTTACTCTGGGAATTTTGGGAGACCGCCCTTTCCAGGGCTCTACCCTTCTGCCCTTTCTGTAGGACTTAGGGACCAGTGTTGACAGTCCCTAGGTCATTAAACTTCTGCATCTGGATGCCTGAACTGAGTAAAGACAGGGACCTGCTTTGATGGCCTCCGGGAGGACATCCAATATCCTAGGAGAATTTCCATTTTTAGTCATAATCTGACCATGACCAGCCATTTAGGCCAGAAAAAGGGATAATCAAATACTAAGGCTAGAGAGCAGCACAGAGATTCTCCTCAGGTAAGCTCCAGACTTCCAAATTTTGACAGTGGGAGGAGTGGAACTGGAGGAGGGGATATATTTTTCTTCAGTTAGGTTGAGTACTACCCTAAGCACCCAAACCCAAATACCCAGGCTGCCTTCATGAAAGCTTAGCCGGCCATTCCCCTTGAGGATGGGATATTCCAGGCCATACAATCCTGAGGTAGCTAAAAAAGGACAATTACTCATCTAATGTTGGACAGACCAACCTCTGAGTAGGAAAGGTATGTAAATATGTGTGAGCCTTTGAGTTATAGCAAACTAAAAATTATAAAGCCAAGGCCCTTCATTTAGCTTACTAGGCATGTCATTTGAGGTCCTGGTCCCATGTTGGTTTCTTCACCTTGACATAAATGTTTCAAAGCTAAGATCAAAGGACCTAAATCAAGGGAACCAAATCAAGCCTGACTGGATACACTAGATCAACAGGAATACCACAGACGAGGCCACACCGAATACTGACAAAATACCTTTAAGAATGATCTACAGTAGGGGACGCCTGGGTAGCTCAGTCATTTAGGTGTCCGACTCTAGATTCCGCCTCAGGTCATGATCTCAGGGTGGTGCGGTCGAGCCCCACATCAGGCTCCGTGGTCAGCCCAGAGTCTGCCTGTCCCTCTCCCTCTGCTCTTCTCCCCACTTGTGTTCTCTCTCTCAAATAAATAAAATCTCAAAAAAAAAAAAAAAAAAGAATGACCTAGAGTGTCATTAATGCTAAGGGTGCATGTTTTCTTCACCAAAACATCTAATCGCAAAAGAGAAATTAGAATACAGTGATATATACATAGCATGTAAGGATGCCCACCAGGTTCCTATTAATGTCAATCGCTGCTTTATGTCACTTTGCAAGATCTGTGAAATTCCCTAACATGTTTAAAGCTTAATAAATGTTTTATAACTTGCTGGCAAAGTTATTATAATAGAAGAAGCACAGCAACTTAACAAAAGTCCCCCAAACTGTTGATAAATAGGTTCCCAATACAGAGACAAATTAAAAAGAACAAACAACATAAATCATTCTTTTCTCCTATACCTGTCCAGTTATCTATCAGGAATTGACGATTTCAACAAAGATGGAAGGTTACATAAACAAATGGTTGAAATCGAAAGTAGAGATATAAATTGGCCTCCAATGCATAACTCTTGCCCATTGGTTATTCCTGTTCGAGATACTAACTTGAGATAACACGAGATAAACCCACCCTTTTCTCTTTTTAAGAAGGATTCTGGGGAACGCAAGAGATGAAAAGGTGAATTGGTTATGCTGAGTCACTCAGCTTGCTATTAGGGCAATTATGATGAGGTAAGAAAAGTACTTACTGAAAGGCAAATACTCATGTTTTATGGACTTGAGTCTCATTTTTCACACCGAAGCAGAAAAAGCTGTTTACGGTCACTCTTAGATTTGTTAACTATTTTTCTATGATAGAAGATAGACAACAATTCACATGCATGGATTTAAATCATTTGGTCCTTATTTTCCTTGAGCACTACTACACTGGCCAAAAAAAACCTAATTATCTACGTGCTAATGAGTGCGCGCCACTGATCTGCGGGTATACGTTCTTCATCGTCACCACCTTCCTCCAACGACCGCCACTCAGAAATGACTCGTGGGTGCTTAAAAGCTATCACTCAAAGAGTCCAGGTTGGTCGTCTGAAAATTAGCTATGATAAGGCTACCATCACTGCTTTTGACAGCTGTCTTAGCAGAGACCCAGACACACAGTCGTGCCTCTGCCTGCTCATGCCTTGGTAGCTGTGTCATTTGGATGCCAACTGCCGGCATAACCCGAGCAGATGCAGAACCCATATGTGCAACTCCAGATAAAATTTCCAAAGCACTGGCATCTGGACATCAGCTTTTCTTTGCTGGCCCCACAGCTGAATGTTCTGCTAGACCTGATTGTTTCTCTGCTGGGGGTCAGTCTGCTACCGCCCTGTTGTGTTCATTGGCACTTCCTAGACTTCGGTGTGTTTGAAAACCGTAAGCTAGATAATCACCTCACACTGCAGCACACTGGGAATTTACCTATTCCGTCAGCTTCTGGGTGAAAGTCTTATCAAGGGAAATCTGAAAAATACTGGTGCTGTTTCTTAATTTTTAAAAATTAAAACAACAACAACAACAAAACAACTCCAAAGATGAGACACAGACAGGACAGGGTCTAAAATGGGTATAGGAAACCTTGTATTTTTGTGCACCAAGTTTCCAACAGGGAAAATGAGCATGACAAGAAAATGCACCATGGCAGCTGTATTCGTGTCGGTGTTTGTCGGATTCTGTGGCAGCTTCCCACAGCACTAGAACAGCTGTGTGGCACACGCACCTACCCCGAGAAAAAGCAAAGGAGGGTTTTTCTCTACACATCACTTCTCTTCACTTGCTCCTTTGCAAGTGAGCCACTGGATGAACGTTTTCTTCCAGGTGGGAGTAACAAAATGAGAAAAAGATGCTTCCTGAGTGTGAACCATCATAGATGAAAAATTCGAAAGCTTTCCTCCAGGGAGAAAGAATAGCTTGATAATAAATTGACAATGACGTGTCCTCCTGCTCATCTGTGCCAGCTTTGCCAAAGCAAAGACCCTCCCTTCTGTGCAGACCAAACCTACTCCTTTTCCAGGGGATGAACAGAGTCTCCATCTTGGTGCCCAGTGTCTCCCCCATGCCTCAGTGAGGAAGAATGGGGAGAAATGAGCATTGTTTGATGGTTATGAACTCCATCAATTAAATTTCTGGGCGACAGATGCAAATGTGCTACATAGACTGGTATTTCTGAGAGGAACATAAGATAGATTAAGATTTTGTATAATCTTAATTGTGTAATAAACATTGTACAACGATACTGTTAATAGAACACACACAGAAACTTTAAAATAATGCTGGGTGCTGACTTCAGATTCAAATGATTTAATCTCAAACTAAAGTTAAAATCTTTAAAATCTGTCCATTTTGAGGCAATTAAGTTAAGATACAGAATTAAAATGCCACATTTTCAAGGTTTTATTTCTTTTATATCCTAAGGTGGGTGCCTTCGTTTAAGTAGGAAACCAAACCACTTTTATCAACGCCTATATTTTGGTTGAAATGAACCTGTGCTACCAAGCATTTCACATGAAATAACTTAGATTTGGTGTTTCAAACTTAGTTTATAAAACACAAAAACTCTCATTCATGGCTTATTTTACATATACAAACAGAAAACAAGGAAGGCAAACACAGCCAAGTACTCCCTCCATGATAACACGTGGATCTCAAAGTTTATTTATTATTTTTTTAATACCCTGGAGAACAGCCGGCATATATTTTATTCCCAATATTGTCTTCTGGCGGAATGATTCATGTAAATAAAGTAGCAGATTATAACATACTGGAGAAAGAAAGAAACATTTAGAAGGTTATGTTTTCCAGTTCTGAAGAACTCAAACATAAAAATCACCCCTAGGTATCTGAGGAATGTAGAGGAACTGACTGGCCCTTAGGAAGTTTGACCACCTCTATTCCTCTGTTTAGTATTCTTCCTAAGTGCAATCATGCAAAGCCTTTAGAAGGAATTGTCCTCTCTTTCAAAGGGGTTTGACTTGGGCACAGTTAATCATCACTGTGATAAAGCAATTAAAGGTATTCCTAATTAGGACTAACCCAAATGTAAGTAATCAGAAAATTAAGGGGAAAATGACATTATGATGAGACTGTGTTTTCTTTAATGACCTCTTGGCTGAGAAGGACATTCTCACATCAGTGCTTAGGGACTTGGGTACATAATGCATTAACCCTACTAAGAGCCTGGCATGTAAATGTCTTCTTCGAGTGACAGCAATACACCTTGGAATCATTTAGTATCGCTGACTTAATTACACTGCCCAAAACATAGGAAGCAATTAATGATCAATGGGCTAGAAGTTTCATGCATTGTTTATACAAATTCAAGTCATTCTACAAACATACTGAGCACCTACTGAGCTCACAACACAGTAGAGGACACGGAGATGAACAAGGCATGACTGCTATTTTCAAGCTGCTTACCATCTAGTAGGAGACACAAGACACATATGAGAACATTTTAGAATTTTTTTTTCCCAAAAACACACACGGGTACATTCGTGTATATCTAAATGGACAATTTTTAAGTATATTGATGATAGCTGGCCCTGAAAATGGTACTCCGTTTCCTAAGTTTTAATTGTAAATGTGGTCACAGGCATTTTAGATCCTGTCTCCAGACCCACACCCTTCATTCCAGATTAGAATACAGAAATTTATTATAAACTCTTTGCGAGAAGGAATAACACCTAAATATTCTCTGCAGTTATATTTGCTATGTCTTCTAAACAGCAAGCTATGAATACTTGTTCAATATGAATATATTGAGGGTCTGTATTTTTCCTCTGAATTGGACCACACTTGAGAGGTCAGTTATATATATTGCCTGGGTTTTTTATGTATTCTAGGTTTTCAAAAATAATGGGCAGTGATCTCAGTGTCAAAACCTGTCCCCCATCCCCATCTCCCAACTGTAATAATTCAGAACAATCTCCAAGGATCAAGGACATACAATCTAATAATAATTTAGATATTGATCAAATTAAATACTATAATCTCCCTTTGGAAGAGTGCTAGGAGTTAAAGATCTTAAGGTGAATGCATATGTCAGTGGCAAAATCAGGATTTTTTTTTAACTAAATGGTTTTTAAACAGTTATTTTCAACGGATGTGACTAAGGGAAAAAATGCAGCATGTAGAAACCAGAAGAGTATTCTCTCCCACCTCTATTTTCATGTTAAGCATGGCACTCTTTGGGGAGAAATCACTTCGCGCTTTTTAAAGTTTCTGAAGTTTTTCTGAAAATCAGGCTAAACTCTTCCAACATGGTTGCATGAGATTGTATTAGACACAGCTTTGTTGATGTGGCCCGAAATGATTCTGCTTGTCTTTCAGCCGCTGCAGGCCGTCCCAAGTCTCCATTTCTGTTAATGACCTATTGCTTCTGTCTGATTCAATACAGCCCACTGGCTATGGAAATGGCAAGTCTCAGCAGGAGACGACAAAATGGTCAGCAAACAGGGCTGAGCCATGTCATTTTCCTCAAATACTTTCCCAGGAATGAAATGACAAGCTTTAAAATGTTGTCTTCTGCTCAGGGCAAATATTTCTTTATTAAACAAAAGTACATGTCCTCTAGTTTCTATTCAAACCAGAGCTTAAAGTATGTCGAAAAACTTCAATAGTACAATGATTTAATACCTACTATTTCCCTTATAATTCCTCTCTTTCTCCCTCTCTCTCTCTCTCTCTCTCTCATGTCCACTTCGGGTTCCAATACCAGCTGTGCCCATCACTAAAAGCTGTGGGTCCTTAGCAAGTCACTTTACCAGAGTTTCTTCCACCCTTAAATGGGAATGATGACAGTACCTAATTCAAAAGATGGGCCAGGGGACCAACCAGTGAATATGTGTCACACAGTAAGTCTCAATAAACGTGGCTGAATACATCTTATTCCCCCAAGCTTTGCATAGCTCTGTATTGAAAATCTGCATCCATCCCAATTACTTTGTGCTTGGATCCAATTTTTTAACCATTCAGTTTTAGAGAATCCACAAGTTACCCTACGTTCCAATGTTAGGAAGGGTGAGTCTTTCCCATACAAAGTTCCCTTTCTCACTTAAATGAAATCCTTCAGACACGCTACAGTGAAGACATGATGAGTAGGAACAGAGGCATCCCACCAATTTCAGTATAGGACAGGTCCTGAGGAGGGATTGTTTTATTTCAGCTGGCAATGTTGCCCCAATACAAATTCTTTCACTATATCGTAGTCTTCAGGTAAAGCCAGGTTAAATGATTATCAATTAGTTACCAGTCTGTCACATACTGTTTAGTAACCTTCCAGTACTGTGAATCGTGTGATCTATACTAATCCAGTTCCTTCTTAAAAACAAAAACAGAAACAAAACTAGTAATCATACAGCTTAGCTGTGAATCCAGTGAAACTCATCATTCAGCCAAATTAACTGGTCCCAACTCAAAGGACCAGGCTTGGGTACTTCATATTTAGAAAGACCCAACAATGTCTTCCAGAAGATTAAATGCTGTCTAAATTCTGGATTGGGCTTTTACATTCAGTCCACCTAATTGTGATCTCAAGAGAGGATACAGTTGATCTTACTATGCATTATTAAATAGTTACTGAGTTTTATCTCCTATGTGACTACAATTCTAAAAGTATAATTTAAAATGTCATTGAACTATCCTTATGGATTAAAGATGCAATTAAAATAGTCATTGATATTATCATCTGCCTTTGTATTTATGTAGAACTCACAGCCTTCCCGCTTAGAAAAAAAAGAAATTTCTGTTCCTTTAGGTCAATTCTACCCTCGGTCTAATCTCCACACCAGACTAAATTTCCTAAAACACTGTATGGCCCTAAAATGAAGGATGAGAGTGGATTACTGCAGAGGGCATTTTTCTGATGGCCTAAAGGGTCACCTGCATTTTTTAAATCTTTAGAAATAAGGGGATAGCTGCTCTGACAGGACAGTTCCTGCAGCGGCCACCTGGCCTCATGGGAATTTGACAAGGCTCTTCTGCACGGGTAATCCAATGATACACATCGTATTCATCCAGGGATAATACATATTTATAATAATTTTGCTAATTCACCCAAATGCTTTTTTTTCCCCAACAGAGGCAAAATAACACCGTATGGGCTTTTTCTTCTCTCAGGCAGCTGTCACCTGCTATTCTGCTGTCACCAAATAACACAGTCTCATGGATTCCTTACCTCGCAATCCTAAATCATCAGATCCTGAATTGGAAAGGGTCTGGAAAGTAACATTCACAAGACACTAGGAGACCTAATAAAAACAGCAGGAGTCTTGGTGACCTGGAGCATCTGACCCAGCTCCCGGGCCGGCCCACAGGTATGTGTCTGCCTGTAGTAGAGAGTGGAGCCCAGTAGTAATCCCTGTACCCTCCAGCAGGACCCCTATCATGCCTTCTTATTACTAGTGCCTACAGGTATTGCTGACGGCGGTCTTGTAATAGACATAGTATTACCCAAGTCCGGCTCAGAAGAAAACCACTTGCCAACATGTATCAGCCGTAATGTGCTGTGTAATTTTCCTCTTGAAATCAGCTGTTCCTTCCACAACTGTTTTCAAAGGACAAGGATAACAATTTCATCTCAGCTGATTTGCAGAAAGTCCAATGTACAAAGGGAAACAGACGTCCAAGAGTGAGAAATCTTTGTTTTCTTATTTACTTCATCTTTCGTGGCTGCATTTTTTGACTTTTCAACATTTCTTCCTTTGTTTTTTTTACTTTGTGCAGTTAGGAAGCGATATCTGACCACATACAGGTGCATACACGCATGCACACATCCACGCACAAAGAGGGACAACTATTTAGGGAAGATTCTTCGGCAATCATCTTCCTGTCTTCAAAAACCTAGTGAAGTAGACTACAGATGTGACATCATCGTAAAATAACTGTTCGTTTATCTGTTCAATTTAGCTCTTATTGTATTTAGAGAATTTTTTAATATCTTAAACTAATTTTGACTCCGTTCTTCTGAACCAGACTTTCCCCAAGTGTTTTGCAGAATCCTAGTGTTCAGGGATGCTCACAAGTGTCTGCAATCGGCTTAGTTTGGGAAACAAAGCACATCATCACCCCCACCCCCACCCCACCCCTGCAAATGTTTCCTCAAACCCAAAAGCTCACAGAATCCAAAAGGCTTGTGAGATTCTGGATAGTCAGATGAGAAAGCAACCCTCGCCATATTGACTGTGTTTTGGTTCTCTGATAAATGATAATGAGCTGGTGCCACTCTATTCTGTCATTCATAGCTGAGGCTGGTTACAAGAATATAATGTTTACTACCACCAAGGACTATTCTACAGCCCGAAAGAACACTGTAATATGGCCCAGATTTGCAGATATCTACATGCATCAGGAAATTATTCATATTCATATTTGACACATAACCCTAAGATTTGCTAAGGCCTCTATCCACTTTGAAAATTGAAAGTATAATTATCCTTCTGTTCCAGTTTAATCTCCAAATAATGCAGCAACCCTTAGTGCCCGCAAAAGAATTAAAGATATCTTTCCATACCTTGGAAGCAATCTTCCTAACAGCAGGCTCCAAACAAAAGCTGCCCAACCACAATAAAGCTCTTCTTCTTCCTCCCCGACCTCTACCATATGGGACCACTCTACAGAACACCAAGTCCCAGTGAGGCCAGGACCCTCAAAAACTCCCACAGACATGAACATCAGACTTGAAAGGGTATGTGTGGTTGGGTGAAGGGGGCAAAGTGTGTAACTCTAAGCGTGCAGCCCCAGGAAGTGCTTGTGGACCAGCCCCAAGCTGGGGAATCACATTCCCACCTGTTACTTCAGGGAGCAGCTCCATGGGCCACTTCGGTTGCGTACTCATGGTGCAGCGGGCACTGTGTGTAGGTCCCATCTCATTCTTACAGCAGTGGAGGGGGCGAGAATCACTACCGTCGCGATTTGGGATTGAGAGTATAAATAAGTTACCCAAGCCTATATAATTAAGATCAGGAGTTCAAACCCTGGTATAACTGATCCAAAAGCCTCTCACCTAAGTTACACTGAACTGCGCTGGTTTCTTTTGTTATCAGTCTTCTCAACGCTTACTGGGAATGCTGAGAGACAATACCGTGACTCATCTTTGTATCTCAGTATTTTCTCCACTCTGAGGCAAATAAGGCACTCAGTAAATATTTACTAAATGGAAGCCTATTATTTTTAGATTTATTGTCTCATTTTCCTAGATCCTGGGTATCTCAGATGATTTTGTGGCTAGAAAGCCCTCACTTACTATTAGCGCTAGTTCTAGTCACGTGGCCAAAACCCCCAGCTTTCCTCCACAGGAAGAGTTACCTCAAACCCTTCCACTCCCCTTCCCCACACCTCTCATACTGCTTATCAGTGAAGAATGCCATATGTCTATTCTGCAAACCAAAGTTAGTAAGGTGTGTGAAAACCCAAAGGGATATGTATGTACCTGCCACACAGATATACACACCATCATGAAAATCCTTCCAGGAAGTACCCTCTTCTGCTCTTGATGTGGAAAGATGTCCTTTCCGGCACTACAGATGATAGCTTTTGGGCAACATGCATGAGAAGAATCCTATGTGCACTTCAATGTCTCCTTCACATAATTTGTAGCAATGGGTGATGACTGCTTTTACCTTCTATTTCTTCTGGACTTCTGACTGGCTGTTCATTCCCACTTTTCTAAGCAAACTGAGGAGACTATACAGTATGATGAAAAGAGTAACAGCGTATCCCATTTTAGTCCAAAGGAAATGTTGATTCTGGAGTCCCCTCATAAACTCTACTTTTTCTAGTTGCTAATGAGATTGTTGTAACAACTCCTTTGGTTGTTCTGAGAATGATTTTCACTCTCAAGGTGAAAATATATTCTTACCACCAAATTTAAAATTTTTATTGTGAGCCAGTTAGTATATACTACCAAATATAAATATCATTCATGTAAACAGATAATTGATGTTGTGTTCAATGAAAATATTTATCTTGCTTTTAACCTGAGAGGATTAAGAAAGTTCCTGTATTCTGATACTGGTAATGATACCAGGAAGCATTAACAGTTTCCTCAAGACCTTGCGCATTATTCTGGACTACTCAACATACAGAGGAATACTAGCAGACACTTAAACACATTGTATATATCAAGTTCTGGACTAAGCACTTTCAACTATAATATCTCATTCAGTCCTCACAACATGCCTGTCGGGAAAATTTTCGCTACTATTTTCTCCATTTTAAAGATGAGGAAATGGAAGCTTGGGGTGAGAGACTGTTCTAGGTCTACACAGCTACTAAGTGAGCAAATTGGGATGTGAACTCAAGTTAGATGGATGCCAAAATCCATGCAACAGAAGAATCTGCCATACTCTGCCCTGCATCTAGAAGATGTGGATATAAACCGACCTGGGAACAGAGGGGTGAGATGAGGCTCTAGCTCTGGGGCTCTGGGGTTAACTGTGATTTTGCTAAGAACTTTTTTTTTTTTTTTGGTTCATTCATTTATTCACCAGATATTTCTTGAGCATCTATTATATGAAGGACTGAAACTCTGCACTTGGAATATTCTAGTATTAGCACTTGTTTGGCCCACCTCTGAAGGATACAGGAAGCTTATACTACATTTAATGGGATTTGACCTTTTCAGAGAAAAGTTTCATGAGTTATTTTTCCAAAGTGTGGCAAATCAATAGCCCCAGTGTTTCCTATGGTTTTTTTATATACAATGAGGTAAAGCAGCAATGATTTTTTTAAAGGACAGGTTTAAACTTTCACAACCATAAAATATTTCCTCATACTCAATCACAAATATGATATTACATGACTCACTAATTTTGAATAATAAATTACTTTGTCCCTTAAAATGCAATGCTAAGGCAATACAGTTATTGTGAAATAATAGTTTGGCCATCAACCTCTGTGTGCTTTAGTGCTTCAGTTTTGAGGATGGACATTTTGATAAAACACACATTCTTCGGTTAATGTGAAGACCAGTGAGCTAATCCTTGGCAAACCACACTGAGATTCTCCAATGAAACCAAGTTCCTAAGGATAAAACATTAATCTAGATAGAAAATACATGCAAGGGTCAGAGCGAAGGCTACTTCTCACAGCCCAGCAACTTTGATGACTTGCACATTGCAGGTAGGAGACCGAGCTGACTCCTCTAATATTCAGTTGCCAAATTAGATAAAGGACAGACACATCTCTGTCATAAACCCTCTTTCAAAAGTTATGATTCACTCATAGACGTATTTCATTTGAAACTCAGGTCAGTTTCTAACAGAAGTTGTGAATTAACTTCCAACACTAAAAACATTTTCCTATCAGTGCCAGTATCTTATTTGAGGTAAGGAAGTGAGACAGGTGAACAACAGACTGAAGAAATTTCTACTTCTCTTTCTTTTCTTTTTAAATAAAAACATTATAAACCTAACTTCCAATTGTTTTACAGCTCAATTGATAAGGTGTGTTCCTTTTTTTTGTTGTTCAAGAAAATTTAAAAGCAACTAATTTAAATATGCAAAATTATCTTGAGTTGTTCATACAAGTGAACTTAAAAGCCGTGCAACACAGGAAAATTAAGTAATTATGCCTCCAAGTTATTTACTGCAATTAAGCTCATTTATCATATGCAAATTAGTGCAAACTGGTCTCATTAGTTACTAAATTACTCAATATGAGCTGAACAATGTAGCACTCCAGTTTGTAATGAAAAATCCCTGTAGAGGCAAGCAGTATCAATTAAGCTAATTTGCATATGCAAATATATTCACTAACTTTCTCTTTTTCTATATTTAGTTTTACATTTTCTTACCACTCTGGATCACAGGGAGACTATAGGGTCGCTTACCTTCCTCTCCTTCCTCTATCACAGCTAAAGAATACCTCTATTATTTGAAGTTATCGTATTTTATTTTAGCACTGATATCCAGCAGGGTGACACTTGGCCAACAAGGGCCACCAGGAGTAAGAATATGCAACTTCCTGGAGATAATCATTTCTTTTATAAGTTCCAATGAAATAATAAATAAGGGTGAAATTCCAATTCATCAATAAAATGAACAACAGACTTGAACGTTATCACTTTCTTTCAGAGAAGTCTTTTAAAAATACTGCCATCAAATGTAAAATGAATGCTGGCTTGGCTAGGCAGCATCTTAAAATAATTTGGATCTTGTACTAGTCAGTTTTGGAGCTGTTTTAGGTATTATTCACTTTGCTTTGTCCAGATGTTTGAATTGTACTCGTCAACCTTTTATTTTTCTCTTGCCGATTAAAGGAGATGCTGAGAACAATACATTTGGCATTCTCTACCCCCAACCTCAACATCGTTTTAAGTAGCTTCCTCTGCCTATAGAGCTCATGTACTTTCTCTGAAGAATCTTTTTCTTAGTCTCCTACAATTGAATGGGTCTCGGAGACTGGAGCAGGACTGTGACTAGAAATACTTGAACAATAACAAAGATATAAAACGTCACAAGATACAATCTGTTTTCCTTATTACATCAACTACAAATTTTTAAATACTTCTGGTAGGGAACCTGTATGTTTTTCTCTGACAATAATTCTGCAGGACCAAAGCAGTATGCAAACTAGTCATGATTTCAGGACATGTCCTTAACCAATCTTCAGAATGTGATTAGTAATGGCATCAGAATTGCAAGGTAAACCTTGATCTGATTTTTTCCCAAATCTGATCCCGAACAGCTTTTTTTTAAACCTAGGTCCTTCTTTCACTTGAGATAGGAATCTACTCTGTATTCTGTGGCTGAGGTGTTGAGGGAAAGAAAAGCCTCATGATGAAAATCTGACACTTCATTGAGAAATGGTGCTGTCCATCTTACCCATACAAATCTCTGACTACTTTGCCTATCAAATGGAAAAATAGCTACATTTGAGTTACCTTCCTCCCCACCATTTTAGGTAAATACATACCTTAATTAAACTGTTCTGCTAAGGCAAAGACCATATCTATATCTTCTACAAGAGGGTTGTTCTATCAATAAATGAGCCTTGCAAAAACATCTCCCTCATTTTGCCAGGGAAGATAGGCAGTCGCCTAACCACTGTGCCCAGCCTTTTCTAAACAACTTCAGGTCAAACAAACTCAAGTGTTATAATCCTACAGTGTTTTTGATGGTTCTCCCTTGGTCTGCCCACAGGATTCTCCTGTAGTTTGGGGCTTAAATGTTCTAAGAGCAAAACAAAATGTCTTAATGCCCAGAAATAATGCAGGGATGATGGCACACATATAGGAGGGTTCATGCAATACAGCCAAGTGCAAAGTGACACATGGGTACCATGTTTCTGCTATTATCTCCCATTAGGGCATTTCTTAAAGAATATTCTTTTTATTCTCCTAAGACTATGATTTTTTTTTAATAAAACATGTGGGTACCTATTATGATTGTATTCATCTAGGTCACAAAATGTCATTTATTTTAATGTCCACAACTAGTTATGGATGAAGACCACCCTTCAATCACTTTATAAGTATGTAGTAGTTGTGAGTACTGATACATATTACACAACGTCATATACGTATAGGTAGTTTATATTTAACATACACATATAGGTAGTTCACCATAATGTGCTCACAATGAATACAAACATAAACCTTAAAAATTTTCCATATACCAGGTCTGATTTGATTGTTTTAACACCTGTGAGATGAGTACAACAGCATTGCTATGGAGTATGCAAAAACAATACTGCAATTTTATATAACAATTATGTAAGCATTATTTACAGAAAGAAAAAAACTTAAAACCTTCTGCTAAGGGCATGCAAATAATTAAAGCACTCCATTCATAAATCTTCACCTAAGGGAAAGTCATTCCACTAGTTAATTTTACGAGTTATGAAGATGATATTTGTTACTATTTTGTGTTTCATTAACTTTGATAAGTAAAATATGGATATTCTATCTGTTCTCTAAGTTGGGAAAGTAAAAGTAAATAACACTCATAATTTTTGGTATTAAAGAAGTCATGAAGTGGGAACAACAATGCCCTAAGAGAACTTTCAAAGCAGGAACCAGATTAGTGCTTAGTCACATATACTATATTCAGGAAAGACCCCCACATAATGACCTAAAGTTCTTGGATTCTTTTCTTAGCTTGTAGCAAAAAGCACAATTTCTAAACCTGACCCCTTGCCTTTCTGCTCCCCATGTGATTAATAAAAGTCAAAGAAGAATAAAGTGAACCAAAATGCCTTGACTCAGTCCTAATGCATACACTCCAGTCCAGCAGTTGCAAGGCTGGTATCACTTGAACCCTCAACTCTCCTGCAGAAGATACCTCCATCTTGAAATTCATGCCTGAAACAGCTACAGGTTCACTGGGGCTACGGTACTGATCACAGTCATTCCAGAAGCCTCCATGTGACAATGTGACTGGTAGCCCCAGAGCTGCCCAGGGCACAGCCTAGCCAATTACCTTGCCTACATACACCAGTATTAGGCTGTTAAATTGGAAAATGACTTTGCACATCTCTTTTTTATATTGATAGAATCACCATTAAGCTAAATGTTCCCCATCTCAGCAGAAAAGAAGTCAGATTTTAAAGGATACGCCAATACATGGCTAATAAGATACATGTAGTAAAAACATATATTGCAGTCAACAACATGGGTGAAGCAAAAATTAACAAGTCTGTCTTAATCCCTCACCTCAAACTCTCTACACCAAGGGGTCCTTAGCCCACTCTCCCATGAAACATCACTGGGGACACAGGCAGGGAAGCATGGCACTTGGTGCTGAGAAGTCACAGGCATTTACTGAACCCCACCTGGGTATTCAGAACTGACCTCTACCTTATCTTCCACGTCCCACATTTCCCATGCCTACCATGTTGACTACACAGGTTTTTATCAGATATTTGCACGTGAAGGAAGGGGAGGGGAGAGGGAAGAAAGAATTCATCCCTGTCCTCAAGAATCAACCAGATTCTACCATGAACCCTCTTGAAGAAAAATATGGAAACTATCTTATGCTTGCAAACCACTGAGATATTGCTGAATGCGGTACAGATAAGGGTCTATGGGCTCAAGAGCCCCCTGCAAGGAGGGAAGAACACTAAGAGAGCTTAGAGAAGGCTCTTCTTGTTACTACCATTTCCCAACCCCTTCCTACCCACAATTCTACTATTTCATTTAGAGGAGTATATACACCTCTTCCCATGCCGTAACTACTGGTACTAGAATCAGATGGTAAAAAATTATAATTTCAATGACAATTTCAAGATTATCTAGTACAACCATACTTGGAGGCCTGACTTTCTTGAAAGCATCCCTACCAAGGCACTTATACTTCCCCTTAGAGACAAAGACTTTGAACATACTTCAGAAGTGAACAGCCCTATTTAGTTTTCTTGAATGAAGGTGATTTTTTTTTTTTTATCCCTTTCTCTCTTCTGCACTCTGAAGCCACACAGAATGTATCTAACCCTTTTTTCATATGAGGTCTTCAAATATAGAGAAAGGACATTAATATCCTTTCTAAATCCTGACTATACTGAACTTCACCAAACCCTTCATCCACTCCTCATGTGATATGATTTCTAGTTCCCATACCAGTCCGGTTATTCTATTCTAAATGGCATCCAGTTGTCTATGTTTCTCTTCAAGTGTGTTGTCTAAGCTGGGTGTGACCAATCCCAGGAGAAGAAGAGCCCAGCAGCCTCCTTCTAGATGCCCAACTCTCTTAATGACACCAACTGTTGAACTGACATTTGGAATAACCATGATATACTCTATTTACATTAAGCTTATGTTCAATTCAAACTCCTCTAAGTTTTGTGTTTAAAATTAGTTTTAAATTCTTGCAGCTCCTGGGGCACCTGGGTGGCTCAGTCGTTAGGTGTCTGCCTTCGACTCAGGTCATGGTCCCAGGGTCCTGGGATCGAGCCCCGCATCGGGCTCCCTGCTCCTCAGGAAGCCTGCTTCTCCCTCTCCCACTCCCCCTGCTTGCATTCCCCCTCTCGCTGTGTCTCTCTCTGTCAAATAAATAAATTAAAAAAAAAATCTTAAAAAAAAAAATTCTTGCAGCTCCTAAGTCACCCTTCCTTGAGGACTCTGGACTCAAATTTCAGAATGAATTGAGACGATAATAATCTGAGGCTACTGTTTGGACCATTTCTTTCACTGACTAAGTCTTATGCACTGACTGCTTCAGAATATAAACAGGAGTCATCCCGAATCAAGTCAGAATTTAACAATATATATACAGCATGGCTCATATAAAACTTATAGAGGAGATTCTGAACAAAGTGTGTACAGGAAAAAAGGAAATAAAAATTTGAGGATCTAGGAAGAAATATCCTTTCTGTATCCCTGAAACTAATCTACTGCCAAGGTAACTCAAAACGTTGTGTGCATGACAGAATAGCAAATCCCAAGGTGTACTTCAATACACATCAGTTATATAGGAATTTAATGGATATTAATGGAGAAATGGCAAACACCAGAATAAGCAAAAATAAGCCAAGTAAGGCTGTTCAGGGCCTTAAATTTGCAAATATGAATTGTGACATCTCAGACCTAATGAATCATCAAAACTGTCTCAAAAGGCTGTTAAAAATCATCAATTTCTGGACCTCACCCTGAAGATTCTGATTTAGTAAGAATGTGTCCTTCAAACAAGTGTCTCAGATGATTCTGAAGCTGCCAACTCATGAACCACCTCAGAGAATCACTGGGATATGACCACGGAGAATCTGATGCTAACAGTTTTTCTGGGTACATATCGTCAGGAATAATATGCTAGGTCCAATGAAAAGCATAACCAACTTTTCCAAATAAGCTGCCTAACTATCCTGAACGTGTCTCTAATTCCATATTAAAAATGTACCTGACATAGTTTTAAAAAAAAAAAAAAGAAAAGAAAAAACAAGTTTTGGCCATGTCAACATATGTCCTGGAAGCATAAACAATGTAGGACAATTATCCCTGGATGTGTCCAAGTCACAGCAAAGTCTTAAGGAAAAAAATCTTTTTGAGTAAGCGAGATGCAGGGTTTGGGATGAATCTTATCCAGGACTAAATGACTGCAGTTCCATCCTAGTAACCCTCACATTTACCTGCCATGGAATTCATTGGCAAAATCAATTATGATTATTTGTCTCCGTTTACTTAAAGACATACTTTTAAAATTTCATTCTGAGAAAGCTTGTAATTTGGGGAAGCAAACGTTAAGATTGAAAGCACTTACGAATACAAACTCAAGCAAAGAACAACTGAAATTTGGCAGCACATGAAAATGTCACATTACTGTCACAACAGAATTTTGCTCTTCCAAAAACAATATATAGCTCCAAAGACACACACATATATCCACTTACAAATGCAGCACACACACAATCATTCTGGGAACAGCCAGCTACTATACATTGCACATCAACTGAATAGTGCAATTTATCTCAATTATTACAGCACAAATAATACTTGCCCTCCCTTTCTCATTAATATTCTCTCAAGGGATGGCTTTCTAAAAAGGAAAAAATAAATTCATAAGAATTTCATAATTCCAAGATAAAACAGCAGTCATACACCTAGCTGATATCTAAAAATATTTTTTAAATAAAGATTAAACGCGTAAATTTTTCTTAGTAAAACACAAGCAAGCTTCTTTCTCTTTTAGTTACCTGCAAAATGTGACTTCCCAAATGTGCTTCAAATACTTCAATGGCCAGTGCACTGGGGCTTCTCCTTCGTTGTGCACCTATAACTTATTAAAAAACAAAGAAGACGAAAAAGAAAAAAGAAAAAAAAGAAGAAAACAAATTAAGTTGGAGCTCTGATTCACACTTTTAACTTATTTTCCCACTAACTACACATCACTAGATGGTTACTATACCAAAGAGCTCTGAAAGAAACACAACCCAGGGTTCATTTTGATTCTGAGTTGCCTGAGCAAAAGCAGACATGAGGCTAAATTTTCAACTCAGAATATTAATTTCTGCGAACATGAAAAATTATATCCAGACTTTTTCACTTTTCATGCACATTTAGACTGTGTTTCCTACACTGGAGCAAAACCATGCATGTTAACATTTCTTTAAAATAAATTAGCAAAATGTTTCTCGTAAAATTTAAGAATTGTTATTTTTAAAGCACACATATACTGCCTGCCCACGTACTCCTCCCCCACCCCTCGCCAAACCCCCCAGGACTAAACCTTTCATATCTTTTAGGCTAGGAAAAAGCAAACAGGACATTTTTTTTTTTTTTTATGTTCCAAGGCAATAACTTTATCACAATTTAATAAGCACAACATGTCAGATAAGAGATTCTCATTAATGACTGTTTGCACTAGTGTTAAGTGTCTCAGGATGGCTGGATTTCATATTTACTGAACACTCATGTGTAACTATTCCTACAGGACCTACAAGAAGCCCAGGTAGACTCTTGCCTAGCACATGCCTCACCAGGGAAGTGACTGTTTTCTTATCTGAATCCTCGGGTTCTCCTACTGACTTAGGATCTGTCCATCCCTTCCTGGCAGACCCTACATGTGTTGTCTGAAGGCCCCTCACTCAAGGAGCCTCTGATAATCCTTAACAAAAGTGAGCTTAATGCAAGATATTTGTGGGATCCAGGATCGAGGGTCTTTCCTTTACCAATTTTCTTTTGCACGAGGTCACCATTTGCTTTCAAATCTGTTCTGGGTATTTTTCTTTTTTTAAAAAAAAAGTTTTCAAACATAAAAATCTGCTTTATAGTAACTTCTGGAAGGAAATATTTAGATCTTTTCCTTATTTCCAACAAGTAAATCCCTCAAGTTTTCCTGTTTTTCTTGCAAATTTTATAAAGCTCTACCTTCCTCAAACCTACACAATAAATTGAAATAAAACCGAACCCCACTTTCTTACATCTAAAAACACTTTCAGCTAGTTGACAAGAAAATTCCAGCAAAATGCTGCTGGGGTAATTCTGCTTCATTTCAGTTACTCAGTCAGTTGGATCCATAGCTTAGTAGGGATTATAATATAAATGTACTTATGACTATTGTGCTGTGCAGAAGTAGGCAGTTTACCCCTGCAATTGTGAGTTAGTGTCTGCAATGTCTGAAAGGCACTTTGAAAATAGCATGAGTGTTAAGTATCATTATGACTGGCAAGAAGAAATAAAAGGGGCATTTTTTTCAATGGGAAAATTTATAAAATATAATTGAAGAGTGATTATTATCAAAGAATATTCCAGCTGGAAGGGATCTTAGAAATCTCTATTCTAACTTCCTCATTTGCTTCAGAAGCAAAACACACAATAATTTTAAAATAGAAAAATCAGTTTTCTATCCTAACATTAATCTTTACTATAAGTATAGACTTGAGATTTTTAAAAATTTAATATTCAGATATAGTTAAGACACTACTGCTGTGTGTGTATGTGCACATTTCTGATTAATTTCCTATTCTAACATGCACATTACTCCCTTCAAAACTCCTTTGGCATTTTTGATAATGCAGCTGTCTTGCTGAATACTGTTTTCAGTTTCTAGAGTGTTAATTGCACATTATGGTAGCTTGGTGTGAATGATCCCACATGAATAAAATCTGCAGTCCTTTTTTTTTTTTTAAGATTGTTGTGGGGAGCTTCTGGGAGGCGGGGGAGGGAGTTGAAAAACTTCAAAAGTGTCCACTCTCTTTTTGAGGCAGTAATTAGGATCCAGAAAGCTCCTTATTAGTAATAGTTCATCATTTGTGGGCATTTCAGGACTTTCAATTTTGAAGTTCAAAATAAACCATTGCACTTCACAGAAGAAATGGACTGGAGAACGCAGACTCTTCTATAAAAAGCTGGATTAAGAAGAGGCCAGGAGAGCAACATCCTCCCACCTAGAGAGAACCCTAAAACATCACAGCAAATATTAGGAATGTTTTATTTACTAGGAGGCCCAAGAGGCATGCTCCAGTAACAACAGATGGCAGCCCAACTGCCTTCTGGAAGCATAGAACATTGACTTCAGTGGGGGTGCTTACAGGGGTTATTCAAGCCTGGCCACTGATGGCCTTTCTTTTCTTGCCTTTTCTTCACTTAGGGCCCAGGCTATTCTCTAAGTAAATGCTGCAAATGCATAAATAATTAGGAATTTTATTTAAAAAATTATTCATCAGCCTGAGGATCCCACACGTCTCTATCAGCAGTTACATCCACGAGCCCTACCTGCCTAGTTACCCTTCTTTGTTCCTCAGATCCTCCAGAAACTGGAGTGTGCATCCCAGTACATGTTAGCATCAGACACAAAAGTGTCTTGTAAGTGGTTTCATGCTATTCTATTCGATGGCATTTTTATGACACTGGAACTTCTCTTGATTTATATGTTTTGCACTTATGCAGGTGATGTGGGGCTGTAATGACAGTTCCTAATTTTACAGCCAACATAAATATGTTAAACAGGAGCCCATTATGCCCGTGGTAGAAGCCCAGCTCTGACTCAGGCACTATTGGTAATGAAGAGATGTTAAATATGCACTTTTCTTGTTTTGTACTTTTCATCCTATCGCATTTGGGGAACTGAGACAATCATCCGGTCACTCAGGAACAACGCAGACACAGTTATTTCGCTGCTCTATGTTAATCTCACGTTGCTAATGGAGTATCATTAATGCCTAAGAAAAACCAAAGAGGTGTTCCCTTCACAAAGTACATCATTTTCAGAAAAAGAATATACTGCTTATGAAGCACTCTCTGATTTGTGTGTTTTGGGAGTCGACCATTTCTAAAACGATTCGGTAGTCCAGACAAATGTACACTTACTGATGAATGGGTCACGGTTTCATCTCATCTACTGACATCATTTCATGTATCTGTTTGCTCGGTTAAAAGACACTACCTTTTCAAATTTAAAGAACACTAATCATATTAACGAAACAAAAACAAACAACAACACGTTGCTAAACAGATGGAGTTTGTAATCTCTTATCTGTGAAGAGCATGTCCCTAACTCACTGACAGTGAGACATGAGAACTGGGGAAGTTGAACAGCTTATACAAACTGTTAAAAGAAAAAAAAAATCAATAATTCAACTTCAAATGTGATTCAGCATTTACTGAGTACCAACCTGAAGTTGAAAATTGCTAATGACTGCAGGTAGTTACTGTAGGTTACCTACAATTACTGTAGGTAACTGGTGTTATAAAACCTAATGAACAGTCCAAAAAAAATTTTTAAGCAATTCAAAACAGACCTAGGCCCAGCACATAATTATCAACAAACACTGCAACACTCATGTTTTGCCAGGGTTAAAAATAAAACACCTAAAATTTGAAGAGACTTTAAATGGAAGAAATATATAGGGAGAAGGGTTTTTAAAAATCAACCCAAGAAACTGTGACTGTTTCAGAAATCTAGAATGATACGATGAATCATTAGGATGGTGAATTTGACTTTTCCCTCGTTAAAAAAATGGAAGACACAGAAGGAAACCACAATCTGAAATGTGTGTCTGAAAAATTAGTCTTGTCCCTCAACAACGTCAGCAAAAATATTCCAATATTGACTCGCATACCTTGTGAGGTGGTCTTTGAGGATTAATTCAGTGCAGTAAAAGACAATCCCTCTTTGGGGAAATACACCACACACCCCCAGTCATATTCCTAACCAGTGCTTGTCACCTTCGGGGATACACAATCGCCAGGAAGGCTGAGGATTAGCGCTCAGTGGGAGTTTGACCTATTCAGCCAAAAGGTCAGCTTGCCACAGAAGAACCCATTACAAAACAGAAACAGGACAGCTCAGTGGACACACATAATGAAAGGGGGAAAAGTCACGGGTCCTACTCGCCTTGTGTCCTGCATTGCCCTTTTCCTTAGTAACTCTCCCCACCCCCATTTCCAGAGAAGGTGGAGCTGCCCCAGCTCCTCACCAACACAGTTCACATTAGGAAGGTAAAGCACAGGCAGGAGAGAGGAAGGGGCTTGTTATGGAAAAGAGCATTTGAAAGAGACATTCGAGGTGAAGAGGAGTAGGGCATTGTCAGGCAGGGTTTCCAAAGGACTGTTTTATTAGGGAAAAGTTGTCATTGGCAAGCAGGGAAGGCCATTTTAGAGAGATTTTCTCATCGGGCCCCTCCCCATGGGAAGCAGTATGGCAGAATGGGTAAACGTAGCCTGAAGGTTCTGTAGGTGGTATTTCAGGGATGGAATCAACCACCTAATAAAAAGGCAAGCTTCACGGCTGCCCTCTGAACTCATCCTTCAAGGGGCAAGGCTCTGTTTCCACACTGAGCTTGGGGGGGTAGGGAGGACGAAAGAGCATGCTTAATGGAATACTGGACATCGCTCCCTGGGCTTTAGCACTTGGGGTAAGCAAAGTCAGGGTCTGGGAAAGAATGCAGTATAGAATGCTTAATGAGTCTTTCCATGGCTACGGAAGAAAAGAAAAGGGATTTCCCTTGAAGAATCTCAATTAGCCTCCCTCACTGTAGGGCAAGGGAAGCCAAGGAAGGGTTTTCCCAGGAAGGAGCCTCAGAAGTTTATAAGGAGAGTGTGCGTGCCTTGTGTTTCCCTATCAAAATAAAAAGGTCTATGTATTCATTTAATATGGGACCAAATCTTCATTCTGAAACTGGTCCACACAGCTCTGCCTACTGCCCATATTCACAACTTGCATCCTTTCAACTGTAAGCCCTTCACTGGTTGTGCAAGGCTTAGACGCTGGGGGAGTTTCAGATTGGGAGGGAGAGGAGAGACTGGAAAAAGTCGTGCTCGGTACCAACTTAACCAATACAGCGGCCCAGTCACTGAAACTCCGTTGTCCCTGCCACGACATGTGGAGCTTCCACACAATGCATCATGTAAATATCTGAAAACAAATGATAGCAATGCTTTTCAATGTACTTGCACCAATATTAGTGTTTTCGCTATTTAAAATATAGATGACCAGAGAGGAGAAATGGGGACAAGCAAAGTTCATGGGGCATGTGAATGATTAACGATAAGTAAAAGAAAGAAAACCTCCTCTATTCAGGAAAGGTGCACTTCGGGTTTATTTTCCAACTCATATTTAGTCATTTTTAAACATCACAAAATATATCTGTAAAATTCATATCCCAGAACCCACGAACACATTATATTACCAATTTAAGAACTTTTTTTTAAAGGATTTTATTTATTTATTTGACAGAGAGAAAGAGAGAGTGCACAAGCAGGGGAGCAGCAGAGGCAGAGGGAGAAGCAGGCTTCCCGCTGAGCAGGGAGCCCAACATGGGGCTCGATCCCAGGACCCAGGGATCACGACCTGAGCCGAAGGCAGATGCTTAAACGACTGAGCCACCCAGGCGCCCTATTACCAATTTAAACAAAAAAGATGTATTAAATCCAGTAAAATAATTGAAATTCTAAGAAGTCTTGTGCTGATTTTAAAATTCTTTGATGCAACACATATTTAAATTTCTCCCACAATTTAAGTATGGATTGAACGCATTAGCCAAAAGCATTAGAGATGAGATGACTGTGAAAGTATTAATATGTACAAATGAATTATTTAATTTGGGAAAAAGAAACCAGGCTGCTTTTCTCAAAAACAAACAAAACAAAAACAAAACAAAACAAAACAAAAATACCTATCTATATGGCTTCAACTAGGAAGACCTAAGGGGAAAACATACAACATTCAATAAATCTGTTTAGTTTGGGGTTTGTGCATCATGCACTTCTCATCTTCTGAAGAACTAAATACTGGCCCTATGATTTTTGAAATCGTTTATGATTTTCTACATCAAATAGGCAAAGTCATCTAAAAGGGAAATAGCACCCAAGCATCACTCTAGTAAGTCTGGACAATGCTTTTGTGTATTTGGTCAGCAACAAGTTACAGGGATTTCTTTCATTCCAACGTTCCCTTTCAAAGACTCACATTGCCCACCACGCCTTCCTTTTCCTTGAAGGAAATGGAGAGTTTCTAGCTACCGAAGCAGGGATTTCTCCATCTGTAGCTGGGGAAAAGGAAAAATAGCCTTTCTCTGACAATCTGGTAGTTACTATAGGAACAATTATATATGTCCCTTATATGGGCTACGATAAAGGGTGATTAACATTCTTCAGGAAGGGACCCAAACTTCCCCTCGATGATGACATTCTTCAGGCTGTGGTTAGCGGCTGCTTGCAGTGACAGCACCTGAGGGAATGACGGAGCTCTGACAGCCAACGTCTCCTGGACAGCAACCTCAGGAAGATGCAGGCATGATCCACAGCCTGGGTGGGGTACCTGAGGGGAATCCTTAAGAGATGCCTGAAGGCATCGGTGGAGAAGAGCATGGCATCAGGCTGGACAAGGGATGAAGATATACTTATAATTCCTAACAGGACTTTATACAAAAGGGTTACTTGATTATTCCAATCTTACTTTCTTAATCATGCCAAAATAACAATGTATATAAAAAAAAGAGGGCACTTTTAAAGGACCAAAGTCCAACAATAATTTAAAAGACATCTGAGTCTTTTCGGAATATGTTTCTTGGCTTCAATAACTTGCTACCGGGGAGGGGGTGGTTTGGGTGGCAAAGCTTAAACTTAACTATTTAATCCCCTTAACACAGTGAAGGATATGAGAATGTCCTCTTTTCTTTACAAAATAAATAAAGGTAAAAAGGTTATTGATCACGACTAATTCCCATCTTTGGATTCTCAGCAGAGATGTGGAGTATGGTGGATTTCATCCCTTCTCAATCTGGGTAAGTTTTAAGAGTGTGGCAGTTATCAAGTGACTTCAGAATGAAGAATGTAGGGGTACTTGGATGGCTCAGTCGGTTAAGCATCTGCCTTCGGCTCAGGTCGTGATCCAGGGTCTTGGGATCGAGCCTCACATTGGGCTCCCTGATCAGCAGGGAGTCTGCTTCTCCCTCTCCCATTGCCCCTCCCCCTGCTTATGCTCTCTCTCTCTCTCTCAAACACATTAAAAAAAAAAGAATGTAGAATCTTGTGAGTGATGGGGAGTCTTTATTTTTACCTAACATGAGCTCAGCGAGAAGACAGAAACTATCTTCTGGCTTCAGAGCTACAGCAACAAACATGCATTGACCCTTCCCATGTGGCAGGTGCTCTGCTAGGTACTCTGCACACAAAGACGAATGACTAAGATGCAAACCACTGAGTGAGGCGGTCCTGTGTGACAGAAGGTCAAGTGGGCCACAGACAGTAGGCGACACAGACCCTGGCTCGGGCGTGGAGCCTGAACGTGGGTCTGATGTCCGAAGGTGCTCCGCTTTCTGAGTACAATCCCCAGGCTCTCGATTTGAGCTTCTTCTTTTGTTGCTGTTATTGTCTTTGTTCTTATGTAAATTCCTCTTCTTCCAATGACCACTTTCCTCTACAAATCACCTAGTCTATGTCAGGAAGAAACACCGCATGTTCTTATGAATTAACTGCATAGAAAAGACACCAAGTATTCTCTGATCACAGCTCTCAACCGGGAAAACAGATCACATCAAATTTGAGATTTCAATGCCACACCAACTCTGCAGAGTTTAAAACCTGTCTTTTAATTGACAGAAACGACCTCCCTCACTAATCAGCTGAACGGATTTTGAGAATGTTACATTTTTAATGCGGGTTAGATTTGGTTTGCTCGTTCACTAGGGTCTGGGGGGAAGAAAAGGCTTATGCTTTCATTTTGAAAACTATCTTCAAATCCTTTCAATTGAGCGCTACCATACCATTGTCCCCCCCCTTCTGACCTCAGCAGCTCACCGACTGTTACTGGCATGATTCCACCCAGTAGGAGGGGGTAGAGATTATCAGTGAACAGTATGGTGTAGGTCAGCACTGGATGGTAAAAGGAATAGGTACACACCTGTGACCTTGATTTTGTTTTCCTAGTCTGATCCCCAAATTTTATGTTATGACATTTGTAACATCTGCTACAAATTCGGAGGTAAGTCAGGCACAGCATTATTACTTCCAGTCTAATGCTCCATTCATCCTTCAGGCTCTCCGAGGCCACGGATAGGGTAGATAGGACAGGGAGCTAAGAAACACTGGCTGTGCAGGAAGCAGCTTGTGTTTCTGTGGGAGAAAGAAGGCAATGTCTCTTGCCCTCATCCATTCATATATTCAGTCATATTTGTATTTTCTCCCAGACAGCAGCCCCCCACCCCTTGTGCCACATCAGTGCTTGGCAGTGCATTTAGTGACTTTCTTTCTGCCAAAAGTAGAGTCAACGTGAATAGTTCCATGAAGCGCTGGGGTGTTGGCTCAAAGGACACAATTCTCTGCTTATAACAGCACCTGCTTGAAAGTCATTCTGATCAATTTCCAAAGCTTAACCATCTCAGACTATGGTGTCACATTTATTCATCCAAAATTTAGTGAATACATAGTAGTATAACAGATATTAACCTCACTGACCTAGGTGCTATAGACGTAAGCCAGGTTCCTATTTTCGTTTCTAGATGCTCTCTTTATACATCATCATAAGAGAGCTAAAGGCATCCATGCAAAATATTGGTTGAGGCTCTGAGAATAGTCAAATGAAAAGACACTGACCTTCCCAGGGATCAGAGTCTAGTGGGGAGACTGACATATAAGCAAATGGATAAAATGTAATAAATGTGCAATTATCAACTCTCAACTCAGGATAAGACAGGGAGAGCGGGGGCAGGAAAGGCCTCAGAGCAGGGGTATGTTGGAGATGGCGAATGGAAGGTTAGCTCACAAGGACAGTGAAATACAACAGTCAAGACCCTGAATGCTCACTTTGGCAGCGCGTGCGCACGCACACACACAAGACCCTGGGATCCACTGGTCGGCTATGAAGGCAAGGACAAATGCACATTGACGTAGTTACGCATAGCAAGGTTTCGGGCTCATCATCTTGCCCACTCCAACTTGCTTTCCCTTAAGCTACAACACTGCTGGAATGTCACACTCCTACAGTTGCTGGTGAGGCTGGGTCCCCCCACTACCACCGCACCTTCCTGAGGCTCAATACCGTAGTTTTATAGTCACATGATTACACCAAGGAAGACCAAGGTCCACTGCACTTGGTCTGAAGACCCTGCCCTTCCACTCCTCCCGCAACGCTTCAACACCACAGCTGACATCGTGGCCCCTGAAGCACATGTCTACATCACAGCAGACAGCTTCACACCGCGCGAGACAACGCAGTCGCCAAACGGACCGTCACATCCCCTTGGGCATTCTGAAGGGGACTGCGGTGATTCAGGTCCTCATTGTCGGGCGTCTGGTTCCTTCCCTCAAATGCTTCCTGCTCTCTGCTTGCCGGGGGAGTTCACCGGGGGACAGTTATGAGCAGAGGAAAGGACTTGGGTTCTGGAGTCAGGCTGACCCAAGTTTTCAATCCTCCATTTGTCTCTAATTAGCTGGGTGGTCTTGAACAAGTTAGGCTCTGTGGACCTCAACTTCCCAATCTGTCAGAAGGGTTAATGCTTCATACGGCTGTTTTGAGACATGTGACAGCCCCGGCCCTCCTTTAATTTCCCTTCTAGAACTTATTTGCATATCACCTCTCTCCTCCGCTAGTCTTTCACCTTCATAAGCTGGAGAAATCATTTTGTGCACTGCTGAAACCCTGACAGAAAAGGGCCCAGAACACAGAAGGTGCACAATAAATATTTGTGAATGAATGAGCATTCTAGAGCCCCATGCTGAGCCCAAGGGAGGCATTCAGCACATGTCAGCTCTCTCCTCCTTGCTATGAAAAGCAGAGGGCAGGCCAAAGATGACTTTTCTAAATCACTATCTTAATTCCAAATTTAACAGAAATATTGGGACTGCATTTTTCCTAAATATTAGAAATATTTAGGATTTTTTTTTTTTAATATTGGGAACATTTTGTTTCTCTGTATGTTGTGCCCGGGCTCTGCCTTTCCTATGGCATGATATCAAATCTACAGTGTCACCACAAACCCTGTGAGCCAAATGCAATCAGGGCCTCAAACCAGTGCAAACATTTCACACATACTTGGGCAAAGAGCCAGCAATTCACTGAGTGTCAGCAACTGCCCACTGAATTTTCTTTTGAAGGATTCACTCACGGCCTATTCCAGCAGTAATTGGCATTCATTTTAAGATGCTGAATGCCTCAGACATAACTTGATTAGGTAAATGTACACAGCCACCGCCAATGGAAACCAAAATCAGCTCTTAAAACCCCACCATCTTCCTTCTGATTTCATATAAACAAAAGCCCACATAATTATCAACGGTAAGTGAGCAGGCGCTAGGTCTTGCTTGTGTTAGCAGATCAAGGTCTGCATCATCACTGCCATCTGCCTCTTGGGAACCTCCAGAGTCTCTGATTTGGGCAGAGTTAGAAGCTAAGACATGGGGGCACTATTTGGAGTGCAGAGATAGTAAACAGGCTGCCCTGACTTTCAGACCTGGACTGGAGGACACACACAAGCATACTCTTTCATACTTACCATGACCATGACACATATCAAGGAGAAAAACCCTAATCTGAAGGCCTATTATTTAGATTCAAGGCTCAGCTCAAGCCGCTCTCTATCAGAGGTTCTTAACCTATTGCTTGCTTTGAATAACAGAGCTGTTTAAGCAAACCCTCTTCCTGAGGCAATATTCAAAACACAAAACTTGGTGCATACAATTACAAAAATCCCAGAGAGCTTCTGCAACCCATCCTCCACTGACCTCAGGTCAAGAACTCTGGCTTCAGACCACAGCCAAGCGTCCACATGTATCTTGTACCAGGTTGGGCACTAAAGGGAACTGAACAAATGATTCCTCGAATGAATGAGTAATCAAATGAAGAGGCAAATGAATGAATGCCACGGACCCAGGCAAGAGAGAACACAGGACGAAAGCAGACACTTGTATTCGGTGTGGAACCGCGAGACTGAAAGTAGCAGCCAGTAAGTTGGTTTATTCACAAAAATTGCTTTGTACAATTATACACAGCTCCTCCCCTTCTAAATGCAGACGGAGGGAGGAAAGGAAAAAGAGATAATGAAGGTTTGCAAATGAAGTGGGTACAACTGTGCAATCAATCAACATTTTCTGAAAAAGAATCTGCATCACTTGCCAAAAATCTGAACTGAATAACTGAACCAGCATTCTGATGAGAATGGACTTTGCCACTAGCCAGTCATTTTTATTTGTCTTCCAGCTGTCTTGATTCTTTTTTTCCAGGAAGCTACTGGTCTCTTCAGTTTAGTGGGTTCAGACATGGCAATTTATTTAACCACGGTCAAATGCATACTCCATGTTTATTCTTTTAATAAACCTTTACTGCGGGTCTACTCTGTGCCAAGTATTACGTCGGTTGGAAAGGGTACAATTCAAACACTCACCTAAGTATTAACTGAGGGCCTACTACGTGCCAGGCCCTCTAGTGATAAGCCAGGGAAGCATGAGCAAAGCAGACAAACATGCCCGCATGAAGCTGACATGGCGCGGGGGGCGGGGGGGGGGGCAAGCAACAACAACAATACGCACACATCTAATTACATAAGTGGCATGAAAAAAATAAAGGGGAGAAGGGGAAAAAGTTAGTAGGAATTTCTGTAGAAGATAAAAACAAAATCAGAAAAGACGTCTCCAACACTCTGAGTAGAAAGAGGGATCAGGTGACGGAGTGGCATGATGTCCAGGTGAAGGAAGACCAAGTATAAAGGCCCTGGGATGGGAGACACTTATCCAGTTCCAGAAATGGCAGGGAGTCGGTACTCTCAAGGAATCTGGAGACTGGGGAGACAGAAATACAAACTGTAATAAAATAATGGTTTCTTTGGACGATCTCAGGAAAGGGGACATCTAACTTCAGTGAAATTCAAAGATTTAAAAGAGAGGAAGATACCTGGTATAGAAAGGAGTAGAAATTTTCCAGGCAAACAAGCCAGGGACGTGGTGGTAAGAGGTGTGGCTGAGGTAGAGAGAAGAGCCTACACAACGGCACAAATTCAGCAAAACACGCGAGTGATGCACAGGATAGAATTGTGTTTGCAGGGAAGATGAAGTTATGGCTACGGCACAGGCAAGAAATGATGGCGAGTTAATCCTGGGAAGTAAGTCAGGAGGACTCTAGAGAAGAGTTCAGTTCTAAAGGTATTTAGAAGGTGAGAATGGGAGTTCATAAACTGACTATTAAAGGGAAAGGAAGAAACACCGTGTGAGACCGTAGAGATGTTGGGTGGCAGACAGTAGGGATGATTCAATCAGGACAGGCGCACGGAGAGGAGATGTCTGGCGGACCTGAGGCTCCAGGCGGAGGCGTGGCAATGGTGAGGCCTGAGCGGCAAGTCATTTGCACACAGTAGGCAGAGAAGCCACAGAAGGGCAGAAGGAGGGAAGGCTGGGGGCCAGCCCGGGGAACATCTGCATGTATAGAGAGGGAAGAGAGTCAGCGAAGCACCTGAGAAGGAACCATCAGAGGCGCAGGAGGTGGATAAAGAGGTGACGGTGTCCTACCTACAAAGAAGAAGAGCGGAACATTTGAAGGAGCGACTCTTCAACTACGTCAAATGCCACGGGAGAGTTCTGAAGACCGTGGGTCGGGGCACTGCTGTCCACTGAGGAGTAAATGGCAGGTGACAACCACGAATTACACACCTTAAATTCCTTTTTTAGGAATTTGGAAGTGAAAGGAAGGAGAATAAGGGATAAAGGATGGGCAGGGAAGAGAAGTGGGAGAATACCCAGGATGAAAACTTTTTTTTTTTTTAAGTGACTTGAGAAAGTTTATACCCTAAGAAGCAACAGCCACAAGATATAGAAGATGGACAACCCTGAAAGAAGCTACAATACTGTCCAGAGTTCAAGTTCGGCTGAGAAACGGGTCACACATCACTTTTTAAAAAAATCAATATTTTACTATCACCTGAATCTACAAAAATGATGCTTCATGGTGAGGTGCCTCGTCCAGCCAAAAGGAGCTCAACTTAAAGAACACGTTCTTCTAGATGATGGTCAGATAACATAATCATCTATGAGTCACATTCCAAAGTATATTTCTATAGGGAAATACACTGAAATCAAGCCATCATTGTTCTCTTGAAATCATCCTTTTACCTCTCCTGTTAGGAGTCTCCATACTGCCGCTCCTGCAGGCTCATCATTTCAGACTGGTCTCCTTCTCCCTTGTTTTTCTCCCCTGTGTAAATAGGGAAATCAGGCATTCTTTCCTAAGATCCGGGTCTCCATGGCTAGAGTGATTTTCCTTCAAATTTCATGAAAATGCGAAACTCTCTCTGTATACAGAGATGGCCACATGCTATAGAAAGGGTAATTTTAAGGCTTCTACCTCACCTCACACTACCAATAGTGTCCTTCATTTCACTCATCAAAAAGGATGCTCTTTCCTGGTCCACTTGGTTACTAGTCTCTCCTTCCTTCCTTATATCTCTTGGGATGGCAAAAGCTTTTTAAAATGTTATAAAGAGAGGAGTTACCTGGAATTGCTTTTGGAGTCCCTCTCACTCTTGGATCACAAAAGCAGTCAACAATTCCTCCTTGTAGCCAAGATCTATCAAATACCCATAGGCTGGTATCACAAAAGATTAATATACCCAGTTGTGAACTAAAAGAATATTAAGTAATCAGAGAAAACACAAGTGTCTTTTATTTAGCTGCCTCACCTTCAGTGAGGTTCAATGTTCTAGACGGGAAGGAAGAAAGACAAGCTTCTGGAACTTCCAAAATGTTGAAACAAGCCTCATCCTCAGCACTCAGAGGAAAATAGTCAAGGTTCCTTGTGCTCTTTTAACTCACTTGCTTTTCTCTCTTCTTTTCTTTGAAAACCGCTCACTTCGGGGCTTTCAGAATCTGAGAGGGACTATGTGGTCACTAATGGTCTTGGGCCAACTTCACTTTAATTTGTGGCATTGTGGCGAGCCACCTCCATCTTTTTTCCTCATAATTTAACCCCCAGTCAAGAAGAAGAGGAAGCGCTCTTCCTTCCTGTGTTGCCCTCAGAGGCGTATTTGCCTCATTTTCTGACATCATTTTTTTAGAAGGAACTTCTTCCGCAGTTAGTATGTCAGCCTGGTTGTAGCTCTGTCCTCTGTCATACTCGCCAAAGGGTCTTCACATTTTTATTCATCTGAGTATTTAGGAGTACTTAAGAAGTGGGGAGACAGTTGTAGTTTAGTAGAAAGAGCATAATTCTGAGGGACAGAAACCCTTATTTCTAGTCTCAGCTCTGCCATTTACCAGCTGGTGCACGAGGGTAAGACACCTGACATCCAGGCCTTGGTTTCCCCATCTGTACAGTGAGGTAATCATTCTTTGTCCAAAGAGTTGTGGCAAGGGCTATATCTCAATATTTGTGACAGTTTTCTAGCACAGACCTAGCAAAGAGTAAGGAATAAATACATTTTAATGCAATCTGGGTTTTTAAAAAGCTCTCCGTGGCAAAATAAAAATGGGTGCTGGTAAAATGCTTTTGATGAGGAAGATTACAGAGAGTCACTAAGGGGATATTCTATAAATAGAACTTTCCCTAGGGTGTGTGTGTCCTAGAGCCAGTTAGTAAAATCTCAGAGAAATACGGTTACCAGAGAGATGAACATATTACTACCCACTCCGGCATGTTGTTCAAGGATTAAATGAGATAATGTATGTGAAGTGCCTAGCACAGTATTTGACACAGATGAGGTAGTAATAACCAGTAGCTCCCTTCTCCTTTCTCAAGGACGTGTATTCTACGGAATCAGGTGTAAATCAAAAAGACAGAAACAAAAACCTCTGCAGATTTGGCAGAGTAAAATCCCATGTCATGGCCTTGTTCACAAACCCGACTGATAAAAACGGCCATTGGTGATAGAATATTTTGGCACAGGTAAAAATCCTTAAGACTACAGCTAGACCTTGATTCTGTGTTCCACATTTTTAGCATAATGATCTTTGATAAAAGTAAACGGAGAAAGAGGGTGTGGTGGCATGGAGCGTACCACTATCTACGGGCACATACATGGATCAGCAGGTGGGCACACATCCATATATATATATATATATATATATATATATGTATATATATATATATATTTCAAATTCCACACTTAGAGGCTCAACTTCTTAAAGAATGTGTACAAGGTAGGCACTGGGAGGCTTGATGAGATCACAGCTGCCTAAGGCGGAGACACGTACGCTCAAGCGCTGCCTACCACCACAGGGTAGCAGCATAAAGGTTACCTTCCAGTTTTTGCCAGGAGGGATGAACAGCGCAAGAAACCAAACAGCCCCACAGCATTCCGCCGCCTCTCTTCCTCGGTCCTGATTGGTCATGTCATGTTTGTGGTCAGGCCCATCTGGACAGCAGGTGTGGTGCTGCAACCAGCTGCGTGTATTTGATTATTGACTACTGAATATTTCCAAAGGGCACAACAGACTGCCGACTGACCCTCGGTAATAACACGCAGCAGTCTCCCCTGTTTACACACGTAAGAGCTAAATAGAAAAGAAAACGGATTTTGAAATTTCTAAAACTACATTTTGACCAGAGGCTTTTAACAAAGCCTCCGTCTATACCATCAGTCAAACGGTGAGCTTGTACAGAGTCTATTAAAGGGGGAATAAGGTTCATGAATTTCAAGCTTGGAGGGCTCTAATTACCTCATGCTCAAACTTTAACTACAAAACTCAGATAAATTGCTGCACTAAAACCATAGAAGATCCTCCACCTGATTTGTGCCAGTGCATCTAAAGCTCAGTGAGGCTGATCCCAGCGAGATTTCAAATCAGTCCTAAGGGAATTCGTTCTGGACCTGTCTCTAATGAGCACATACGGATTACTTGGATGTTTTGGTAAAGCTATCCGGTAAATGAGTCAATCTGAAAATTTATTAGCCGCAGAGCATTACGGCAGTCAGTCACATAGCCCAAGAATCCTGGGGAAATTCAAGTCATTTTCAGCATCTATCAGCCAGGTACCAGGAATCCATCTCAGGCCCCAGCCGGTAGCGGTAACTTTAGACTAATTGGCTAGTAGTTACAGCTGTCTCCTCAGTGTTTTTGTTCTTAGAGGTGTGACCTCTTCTTGAACCAATTTATGTACACCCAGAAAGGGGTCCTCTATTTATTCTACTTCAGTGTAGGATTTGGATTCAAAAACAAAACAAGAACCAAGAAGGAAAGAGGTCTGTATCTATAAATTATGGTGCAAATAGCTCAAGCTGAGCTAACGCGAGGACAGCCGAAAAGTTGGAATTTAGTGGATCTGGGAGGCAGAGGACGAGGCAGAAAACAAACACTGCTCTCCAACATTCAAAACATTCATATTTTTTCAAAGATGGCACTGAGGAGAAATGAGGATTTCCCTCTGCCTGGTACAACACTCTCCGTGGCTATTTATCCAGTTACAAACTTTTATAGATATGAAATATTTTAAGAAGTCCTTTAGAAATGGCCCGAGGTAATTTCAAACTTAACAGACCCTGTCCCACCAGAGCTCATTACAGTGAATTTTATAACAAAGTACCCTCTACTTAATTTTCAGAGCCTAGCCAAGCGTTCTAGAAATGCAGCTGCATTAAGTGCAATTAATGGTACAATAAAAGCAGTGGAGGGCTGTTTAACACCCAAGAACCAGCAGTAAACACTGGCTCCACGCTCTCCAACAGTCAGTGATGTGTCAAAGGACCTGGAGTGTGAGATTTCTGTATCGGGGGGAGGTGGGGAGACGTTTCTCTCCTGCTAGAGAAAAATCTCCTCTCCTTCAATCATTCCGCCCAGAGACTGTATATGAAAGGATATAAAGTTACTCCCTCCAGTCATGCCACTAGCATCCCCACTCCCTTTGAGAAGGAAGCCAACATGGTAAGCTAATATTCCCATCCGTGAAGGAAAAGGACAAATTTAATTTCACCAAAAATGAGCCTAACATCCAGTGACTCATGATGCACAGAATGATTTGTGCGTAACTAAGTTTACTGTCAGATGCCAGAAGAAGGAAAGAAGTAACCATTCAGAATACTATGCTTATTCTTTTCAACAAACGGGGAAAAAAAAAAAAAGATGAAAGGATGGGGGATGGGCAGGAACAATTATAATGATGTTTGCAAACCTCTTTAATGATGAAAAATTACTGCTTAGAATTTGAATACGAGAGACACCCAGAAATGAGCAAAAATCTCACTGGTTAATACAATCATGATCATTAGAGCATTTGTCAGTTAGTTAAGTTGTTAAATACAATATGTAGTCAACCAGGTCTGGAAAGATGATTTTATGTACTTACCTTCCATAAGTAATTAAAACAATTCTATCATGAAAAGAAGTATTTGATTATAACTGTCTTTTAGTAGTCTGCATTCAGGGTCTTATCCTTCTATTTCCATTCCAGGATGAAACTGGTTGTTTAACAATATACATAGGCTAAGAAGTATATTAAAGGTGTATTTTTTAAATTTTATTTCATTATGTTATGTTAATCACCATACAGTACATCATTAGTTTTTGATGTAGTGTTCCATGATTCATTGTTTGCGTATAACCCCTCCCAACAATTAAAGTGCAGACAACGTTCGTAATCACAATAGCATAGCCATGGCCTCAGTCAAGAAAGCCATGGACAATCCCCAAATTTCATAGTATTAAAAACATGCTTCTAGTCTCCTTCCTCAACAAAATTCTTTCAAGAGCTTTGACTTGAGGTTTGGTTTTTTTCAGTTTCTGACAGCCACTCTTGGACGGAAGTGCTAAGGAGCCGTGAGACGGGCAGAGGAAGCACCCGGAGCTGGGCAGTGCCCAGCTGAAAACTCAGGACAGAAGGAACTGGAGTGAGCCAGGATCACCCTCCAACCGAAGACACTTTAGTGACCCCAAAACTGAATCCCTCCTCACCCCCTCCAACAAAACACAGTTGACTGTTGAACAGCACAGGGGTTTGGGGTGCTGACCCTGTACAGGTGAAAATATGCATCTAATTTCTGACTTCCCCCAAATTTACTGAAAGCCTACAGTTGACCAGAAGCCTTACTGATAACATAAAGAGTCGATTAACGAATTTTGTATGTTATATGGATTATACACTCTATTCTTACAATAAACAAAAAAGAGAAAATATTAAGAAAAGCATAAGGAGAAAAAACATTTACAGTATTGCGCTGTATTTATTGAAAAAAAATGTGTATAGGTGGACCTGCATGGTTCAACCCCGTGTTGTTCAAGGGTCAACTGTAGTCCTGACTACTTCTTCCCCAAACAGAAAGCATGCATGTCTCTAGAGACAAATAAACAAACTTCTCCAAAGTGATCTAAGATGAAGGTGATTGTGCAACTGAAGAGAGAGACGTGAAGGGGAGCTGCAGACCTTTTCATGGCCCCTGGGCTCTCAGAATGCCCAGAAATGCTGGAGCTACCACATGAATGAAGGCATTTTCTGCAGAATGCTGGTACATTTCACAGAGAAGGTCTTTTAAAAAACAGACAAGACTAGACACATTTTCAAAAAAGAATCATGTTGTCCGGGACAACTCACCTTGTTTCGGCATGAACTCAAATGGTTAAAAATAAGTCATTTGTACCATTGGTTTCAAGATGAGGGGTTCTTGTGCTAGTCCCCCCTTTAGAGGGTTTGCTAAATTATGCCATTATTTTTGTGAAAATTAACATTAGGAAGTCTTCTCGAAGTACACAGATTTACATAAAGGTACCCATCCACAGGCGGACAATTCTCAACTGACAAAAGCTGATGAGTGCCCCATCCCTCCCCCATGGCTGCTGGGCCAAGTCCCCATGGGGACAAGTAGGCGAAGTCTCCGCAGTGACAGGGGCGCGGGCTCGAAAACCAGGCTGATCAAGATCATAATCATGATCTTGTTATTTACCAACTAGAGGATTTCAAGCGAGTTACTCGATCTTGCTGAACCTTGACTTTCTCCTAAGATGCTTGCTCATAGAGTTGAGAAGAGAATTCAAGTATACAAAGTGCAGGGTAGTCAGGTGTTGATTTCGAATTCTCTCTCCTTCCACAGCAGAATAACTCTTGAGAAACCCGGACCTCCCCGGAGGCCAGGCTCCTTCAGGGCAGCATTGCAGTGCTCTTGCTTATTAGACTCTTCTCTTGGCCTGCCCAGGCTCTCACCCTCAGCTAAACTTACACAGACCCTGTCAGGTAAGCCTTATCTGGAGGCCTCACTCAGCTTTCTGTCAATGGACAGTTGGAAAGCATCTTGTTCTGCTCTGAGCTCCTATGCCATATTCTATACTGTTCTAGCTTTCACTTTATACCTTGTTTATAGTTTTCTTGTGTGTTTGTGCCCACATTCTAATTTGTGATATGACTATCTTCATTTATAACCTACAGTGCCAATAAATATTTTTGAGTGGTCTTCTAAAAGCATTTAAGAAATGTTTTGAGTTTTTTCCTTTCTTTTGGCTACAGTGTCTGAAATAACACAAGTAACTCTGGTTAGAAATTTGTCTGCTTTAACAAACATACTTGTTTAGGAAGTGAATCATCTGAGTAGGTGAAAAAGACTATTAGTAATTCACACAGCAGCGTGCATTGATGCCCCTAGTTTGCTTTTCTCTTAATCCCTAGAGAAACTGAGATGCACCGAGAGCTGGAATTTTGATAATGTAAAAACAAAACCAAAAACAACAAAAACTAGAAAAGAAAATTTCTGAACAATGGAGCTCTTTGAGGGTAAGGAGCTTATCTTACCTCTTTCCCCCAAATAGTGGGCTTGGGGTGGCAGACATAGAATAACCTAAGGACATGTGGCTACCACGGGCCTGAGGACACCTTACCAGCAGCTAAAGGTGTCATCAGCAATGCTGATAGAAAGGTTTCAACCAGTTTTGATCTATTTCAAAATGTTGCCCAGCACCATGCTGGCGCCCCCAGGCACAAGGAAAGCTGCTCCCAGGACCTATACGGTATGAAAGGATGGTCAGTTTTATGGGGCACCTGGGTGGCTCAGTGGGTTAAGCACTTGCCTTCAGCTCAGGTCGTGATCCTGGGGTCCTGGGATCAAGCCCCGCATTGGGCTCCCTGCTCAGCAGGGAGTCCGCTTGTCCCTCTTCCTCCGACCCTCCCCTCTGCTCATGCTCTTTCTCTCTCTCTCTCAAATAAATACATAAGATCTTTAAAAAAAAATGAGGATGGTCAGTTTTACTGCTGGGTTCCATTATGGGCCCACAGGCTCTGTGGACTCAGCTAGGAAGCTAATCTCCATTTACACTGTTTTTTTTTTTTTCCCCCCTGGGAGGAGTGCACTGGCATTATAAACTGAACACTGAACATTTATGTTTATAAATCTTTTTAATAGGTCCTAATTTCCTTGAGGGAAAAAGATCACAGATGAAATGCTCCTAACCCTGAGTCAACATTTCTATGGACCCCATCGTCTTTCTATTAAGATGTGATGATGATAATGTTTAATTTCCAGCAACTGAGAAAGGCGAGTGAAGAATGAAACGAGATTGCAGGAAACGGTATCACTCAAGATATTTTTATTTAAGTACTTAGCTGAGATGTGAAAAATAAGGGAGGGAACTCTGTGGTCTCAGCAGAGGGCAGCGTGTTGCTGGCACTGAACATTCATCCTTGGGCTGGTAACACCAGCTCCGGTACCCCAGGCAGAGTAATAAAGGCTTAATTTAGCATCCTTCCACCTGGCTAACTCAGGTTTAGTGAACACAGGAGAAAGACGTCCACTTCAAGAATATCAGTCTACTTCCTTTCATGAGCTCTAAGTGCGCTCTAAAGTAAAAGATACGTATAAGCCTCTCCTGACCTACTCTACCTTTTAGCTGTAAGTGGAATCGACTTTATTTTCCTGTCAACTACAATTTTCGCTAAAGACTCCTGACTTCTTTATGGCGCAATAAAGTTTTGTCTAGGATTACAATAAAAAGCTTTCATAATACCCATGACCCGAACATTCTGGATTAATTTTTAAATTGCATCTGATAATCAGTACAAATGGCAATTCAATGTTTATGCCCTTGAAACCAGATTCATCCCCTGGCCTCTCTTACGCAGTCCATAACTTTTAGGGCAAGTTTCATTATGTAAAAGCTAAGGTGAGAAGAGAGTTTTTGCATAGGCTCAAGTTTACATTTATTTCCATTTGACATCTTTTCTTCTAGAGCAAATCCGTTATTACTCATGCTCCTCTGGGAAGATATCAATAGTCTGGAACATATCCCTTTGTCACATGCCCGCCATTAACATCTCCCTTAACTACCTGGCCCAGTGGGAAGGAGGGAGAGGAGAAGGCAGGGGAGAGCTTGCAGCAAATCCCCACCCTCCCGTCTCTATTGACTACCTTCCTTTACTCCTCTCAGCGCCTCCCCTTGGCTTGCAGGCCGAGGAGGAGGAGGCAGGATGACCTCGGACTCCGCAGTGTCACACATGAGTAAATTAAACCTGTGCCTTCCATCTCTCCTTCTGGTCTTTCCTGATGGCATGAACCGTGCAATGGGTTGGCCCAGGGAAACAGAAGGGAGTTGCTTATTGACTTAGGAAAAGCATCTAATGAAACAGTAAGCCACTAAATCCTCTTAATTACACAGTGAGATAGAAGCTGACAGAGAGACCTGCCTTATTATTTGATTCAAATGTTAAGTTTCACCTTAGCATACAGCATTCGATGATAGGAGCAAGTAAGAGAAGTTCAAAAATGTCATTCCCGAGGTTCATTTATTCAGTAAGTAACATATTCAGCACCCACTATGTTCCAGGGACTCAGACAGTGTTAAAAACAGGATTAGGCTGGGGAGACAGGGAAGGCACAGGGGGAGGGGGGGTCGTTTCTCTGAGTCTCTAGAGATAAAGATTGAAGGCTAGATTTTGGAGTCATTAAAAAGCCTTCTCAGGCTCATTCAGCATCCATAGCAGACCTTGCTTTCTCCTTTTACCACCATTCATAGGCATTGAAAGGAAAGACGGATCTTTCTAGATGCTAGAGGTTTTAAACAGGTCCTAGCAGGCCTTTGTTGAGGTGCCTTCCAGAATGTTAGGTATAACAGCTCCTGTTTCTATTATGGTGACTTGAATGTCAGATTTAAGGGCCCCATCTCAAAGAAAATTGGCTTTGACTTTTTGCAATCTAGAAGCACTTTGTGAGATGTTTATACAGCGTTCAAGAACCTGTCTTTCTACCAAACAATAAACTAGAAAGAACCATGAAAAAAAAAAAAAAAAAAACAGGATTAGGGACAAAAAGAGACAAGGCGCCTGCTTTCACAGGGATTACAGTCTTCTGGATTAGGGCTGCAACAAATGGAACCCAACTCAAAGCTGAGCATTGGTTATACCACACCTGGTATCATATATTCTCAAAATGCCAAAATATGGATGAGGCAAGTCTTAAGTGGAAAAGGTAATGCACTGAGGATGGCAGTGCGGAAAAACGGAACAAATCTGGGTCCTGGCTGACCTTGTTGAGCCCCTGCTGTTCCTACCCACAGACTGCTCTTACCGTCAGACGATCAACCATGTTACTGCTTAACCAACTATAGACCGCATACCCTCTTATGTGTAGCTAAATGTATTTTAACGGACACACTTAGTAAATTTTGTATTTAAACCACAGACAAGACTTGCATGGTCAATATCGAGGTGTACCCCACCATGTTGGGACTTTTAAAATTCTTCACTGAATTTTCCAAGCTTGAGACATCCCTGGTCACGAATGCCTACACTAATGGATTTCAGCTTAACCTTGGAGGGTAGGGCGTGGGAGGAGAAAGGGGTGATCGTGACGTATAGGGAAAAAGCACACAGGGGGAGAAGACCAAGCCGACAGGCATGCCATAGAGTAGAGGTGGTGGTGCTTAAATATTAACTACCTTTCTGGAAAGAGACATGAGAATCAACCAGATTAGGGAAAAAGAGTGGTGGGGTAAGACAGGGCACAATGAGAAGAAAAGAAAGCACAAGTGCCCACAAAACAAACCCTAATTCATTTATCTAGTTTCAAATAAGCCCAAGTTTGACAAAGACCTAAAGCTGTTCAATCACCCCACATAACACATCCAAGGAACGTGTGCCTTCAATTACTGAGCAAGAGAGACCACCAGCAGCAAAGATGTTATTCTTGGAATTTCAATGCAAAGCAAATGTACAGATGTTGGCATAAAAGCCAAACCGTCTGAGATGGAAATGAAGACAGAGATTCAGGGCGAAGATTAGAAGAGATAAAGAATTAAACATGCAATAAAAGAGAACATTACATGCATGGCATCAAGCTTCGCCAGGCACTGGCTGGCGACACTCAGATGTTAGCAATGGTGACATGTGTAGGCTAAAAGAAATGGGCAAGGGCGCAGAGTCAAACAAGTACAATATTAAAATCACTATGTCTGTGGGCAGGCTGTAAAAATCATATCATTCTCACTGAAAAATAATTCATTAAACTGCACCCCAGCAGGATGTAAGGAACAACAGGCAGCATATGAAGATATTGAGCAGCAGGGGGCAATAAACTTTATAAAAATTATTAAAGCATGCAACAAAGCAAGATAATACAAGGAGGAAACAATGGAAATGTCAGCCCAATTTATAAAGTGAGCGTGTTACCCCATAAGTGCAAGCACTTCATGAAAAGCACACATGCTTCTGACATTAAAATTTACACTCTGCAAAATCACCCTTGAGATGTCCAAGTTGACCCACTGCAGGCCAGCAAAATCAAAGCCAGCAGATCGCCACGTGGAAAGGCTGGTCCAGAAGAGCTTCACACCAGGTCCCCTACTCAAATGCCATAATTATCTGCAGGTATGTGAGACACTGCTCCGGTTACAGATCCAAAGGTTAACTGAAAACAGGGCCACACATATTTCACGTCCCGTGAAGTAGAGGACACTTGAATTTCTAAGCTGGCAGACATGAGCAGCCTTGCCTCTAATCCAGTTTCCTCCCATATTCCTGGGTCGTTCAATAATTATACTTGAACCTGGGTAACGTACAGTTTAGGTCACCTCCAAGCACAGAAGGCATCTGTACGCCCTGTCTCCAAACTGTTTTCCTCCTCTGCTTCTCCCTGAGGATCTGAACTTAAAAATTTCTTTAGAGTTCCGTGGACACTTAATCCCTGGAAGGCCACTGGAGAGATACTAAAACTCTCTGCTGAATATTTTAGCAAGTATTAATTGACCAGATTTTTTTTTTCCTGCCACTGTCACCAGGAAATGAGGCAGAAGTGCGGAGAATGTTGGACATGAGATCAGGGCAAAAAGGAAAAAGGAAAATCTTGTCTCCCAGGGCGTCACAGTGGCCCAAGGATTGAGGACAAGATGCTGATAAACCGGAAAAGATAACTGAAATAAAAATAGAGCCCTGAAGACATTCTATGCTTAAGAGGACTTTAGTCTACTTCTACTGATTCTGAAGTGGTCAAGACAAAACTAACGATGGCTGCTTTAAATGAACCCTCCTTATCTCTCCAGATTCATTTCCTAGCTTTTAATGGCAAAACTGTGCTTCTCTGAATTCTTCCTCAGGTCGGTAAGATGTAGGGCAACAGAAATAGAACCCAAGACAAAAAACCTACAGAAACCAGTGTAGCCATTAACACCTGACAACCTGACAGGCTCGGAGTACAGGCATACACCATATTTTGTAATTCAACACGTATCCACCCAATAAGCTTGTGATAAAGCAGCCATTCCCATTAACAGTCAAGATCCTTCCATCTCCCATCTCTCTCTCTCCCTTCCTTTCCACTTCTCTCTCTAATTTATAGGGGCCCTGGCCCACACAGCATGGACAAATGGCCTACCTTTGTTTATTTTTTTTCATAAAATCTTGCCCAGGACCTTAAGTCTTGTATTTATGCACCTCTTAGATGACAGAACCAAAAGTCAATCATTTTAGCCAATTCTTTTTAAAGATTCCTTCTAGGCTGAGACTTTCGATTCCAGGCTGGAATGAATTTTTACGGCCAAGTTATAAACACCTGTTACTCAGCAGGTGCCACTAAAATATATAGTTTGGAGATTGCATGTTTTTTTTTTTTCTAGTTTCAAAAGTTGATCTACCTGAAGATAATTTGTTTTTAGAGCTGTCAAACTATAAAAGCCACTGCATTCCTTTTCACTAGCTTATAAAGATTAATTGGAAGTAACACAAGCTTGCAATTTATAGGTCAAAGAAAATTTTGCCTGCTCTAGTAGAGTTTGGCGCAGGAAAACTACACATCCTCAGCTGAAAACTGAGATCAAAGCAATTGAGAAATAAAATATCTTGGGAGATTTGTGTGTTTGTTTATTTTATTCTAAGATCAGAGGTGATAGTGACGTAGCACCCTCACTAGAAGCAGCAAACATTTTTACATTAAGATCACAAACATAGAACAATCTTTTCTTTGCTCTAATTATTTATAGATTCCTTTCACAGCCCCTTGAGCTAACAGTTTCAACATCATTCATATAAATGATCTAACAAATCAGACCTAGCAAAACTAGATCTGTGGAGTTAACCCATTACCATGCCCAAATGGATTTTTACAGAACTAATCTGGCAAGGTTTGGGTTTGAGGATTAAAAATTTAGGGAACCTTAAGAATATGGTCCTGTTTCTTTCACCAAAACAATGTATTTAGGACCTCTCACGTTTTATCTTTTAAGCTATATGTAACACTCAAGCAGCAGTGGGTAATCCTAATAATTGGTAAATTAACAAACTATCAAATGCTTACCTTCACAAAATGAAAGCAAAAATACTATTCCTACCTAATAATAAAGAAGCTAAACAAATCTAATACATTAAAAAACATCA